>NC_040904.2:16533697-16835643 GCF_004126475.2 Phyllostomus discolor | reverse complement strand
AGGATGTGGCAGACAAGTGGAGGAATATGGTCAGCCCTGCTACATTGGTGATAAAAGACACTGAGAACAAGAGCAAAGGAAGAAGATATCAGGCAAATCAAGTGGACTTCCTTTTAAGCAGGGAGAGACAGTTAGTCAAGTATTGAGGGAATAATCCACATGAGTTCCATGGAAAACTTTTAAGGGTGACACTAATGTTCTGTTTGTAAATAAAACTTTGCTCCCACCTGGGAAAACCATGCTAGAGTTTAAGGATGAAATGCCCTGATGACTTTATTCCATGTTTTTTGCACACATTCAAAGCACAGTGGGATTCAAGCCTAAAAAGGGGAATTGTTTCCAGGCTTAGAAGAAGGTACCGGGAAAACCTAAAGGTGTTTCTCACCTGCTAAACAATATATATCTTTTAAGTCCTCTGTTCTCAGAGTCTGGGTAAAGAGGCCTCTCTAGAGAGACTAACAGCTGAGAAACACTATCCATTCTGGATATATACTTATAAACTAGACGTGCTTAGAACATGGGCTGACCATCCAGGACAGACAGACCGGTCCCAGAAGACTGAACTTTCCTGAAGCATGGTTCTCTCCTGATACTCTGAATACTCAGATTCTATTACATAGACGCCTTCATACCCAACAGCATGGCCATCACAGGGGCACCCACATCTCTGGCACCTGTAATTCTTCCTCAGCCTCACACTCTCCATGGTGGGGTCGATGGATGGAATTCTCACGGGTAATTTATGCATGTTGAATTAGTTCCAAGGCCTAATTGTGAAAAGAATAACATATCAAGTTTGCTCCATATATGAAGTCCAATACTTCTTCAGTAGCAATGCTAGCCTATTTAGATTTCTTTCTGTCCAAGGAAAAATGGAGATTGGTTATAATAAATTAGAGCAAATTATGTAGACTTGTTCACATTAAATCTGTAGCACATTGCATATTTTATGTGGATTCAGATTACCCCCTAAAAACAAACAAACAAACAAACAAAGAACCTAAGATTGCTCTTAAGGGTTTTGTTTGTTTTCTCTTTCCAGTGCAGGAAGCTACAGATGTTGGCTACTGACATCGATGTACAGTCAGATAACCAACCCATCAGCAGAGACTTTTAACATCACCCTGCGAGAATCTCAGTTTAGTGAGAACTCAGTCTCATATTCTTCAGATTTCTGTGACACATTTGACATAGAAGAAAATATTTGATTTTCTTAAATAACATTTAACAACAAAGATTATGTGTACAATGCAGTCATTTCTTAAAATATCTAGGAGTTTTAATCATTTGGATGTACAGTTAATAGCTCTCTAACATGAATTATAGAAAAAAAGTGAAATTGTATGGATTGACTCATCTTTAAAAAATATTCACTGGGTAGCTGTGAGAAATTTATGTATTAGTTCAAAGTTATATAACTTCTAGGCTTTTAATAGGATTCTTAAATCTACCTGCTTAAATATATGAATGTCTCAAGAATGAACTTATGAAGTAAACATAAAGCCATTCATTTAATTGTGAAAAATATTTAAAATGTATAAATCATACCTCACTTGAAAGTTAACTAGAAGAGCTTACAGAAAAAGACAAAAAAACTATATTTTCTCTTCTGTGTGTCTCCCAGGATGTTGGATATCCAAAAGGTTTTGCCTAGATGGTGCCCAGTGTGTTTAAAAAGTGGAAGGGTATGCAGTACTGTTGACCCTGGCAAAACCCTACATTTTTTTCTGGTAATAAAAATGAAGAACTGAAGATGAACAAATAGAGATATAGCTTTCAGTTCCCTGGAAATAATACTATTTACTGGATTCTGCAATGAGTTTTGGCCCAGAATAAAGATGACTCATGAAAACTATTCTTAAAAAACGAACAAAAAAAGGAAAATAAACAAAACAAACAAAAGACCTTAACAGTCCAATAGTCCAATCACAGCACATCGTCTAGAGCAAAGGCCCAGCATGCCCGGGGAGACTGGGAATAGTATTACCTTAAAATTCTATTCTCTCTCTCTGTCTCAGAGGTCTCACCCACTACAGTAATATGACTACCCAACTATTGATTTTCCCAGACTTCTTAAATGCATTTTTCTAGCTAAAGTAGCATAAGAAAGGTTTCCCAAATCGTTCTAGTTATGTTTTCTCTAGGATCTTGTGTACAATGTTTCATCAGCCTGAATTCTTGAATCTTCCCAAACCCTTGCCTTCCTTCCATCCCTGTCACTTCCTGTTCAGTGTCTGTGTCCTTGCTCATAGGCCTTTTCTGAATACTTTATGCTTATTTGCCTTCGATTAAAAAACAGTTCTCCTAATTATGATTATAATTGTAACCTCATCTATCCTTGTTGCATTTATTACCCTCTTTTCCCATTTAGAGCTCCAATTTGAATGTTCAATTTTTATTTAAATGTGCTGTTTACATTATTGCGGTGCAGGAAATGTTTTCTCCATCCTTACACTCCAACTTTATCTTTACTCCCACCAACCCCAAACATACAGTGCATGTAGAGGTCATTCAGTGAATGTTTTCATTTAAGGATGAAAATAACAGTTCCTTTATTATATATCGTTTATTTTTTGCAGATTACTTTGGCTCCCTTTGTTGTATTCTTATACTTAATTTTAAAGTTAAATACCATTTTTAAGCAACAAAAATATCCTAGGGAGTCTTTACAGCAAGAGTACTAACCGTGAGTGTGAAATTTTCAGAGGCCGAGAAGTGAAAGGTGTACATTACCCTCACTGAGCATGGCTGGATTTACAAGTAGCAGTTTCCAACCCACTCTTTCCAACTTGTATTTGCATGACATGACCCTGGAAATTTGGTAGGAATGACTTCCTACTCATTGCCTTTCCTTCATTCATGTGTCTATTCAGTAAAGTAACACATGCATCTCGATTAAGCTTTGCATTTGGAACCAACTGCGCCCCATGTAAAAGTTCAAGTGGACAGATATTCCTAAGAAATGCTTGTACACAAAAAGATCAATGGCATATTATGCTGTACAGAGACAAAGGTCCTAAGTACATTCTGGTTTTTAACAAGCAATGAGAAAATTACAAACTGGATCAATATGTCCAACAGAATGCCTGTTCATTTGCTACTAACTCAGGCTATTCTTGGAGATTCTTGGGCAGCTTTTCTACATTTTGTTTTCGAAGCTGACACATGAAAACCTCAGGACTGAAATGCATCCCACTCTGTGTGGGAAGCATCTTCACTGGCATCCAAGGATGACACAAACACTTTCATCATTGGGCTGAATAATAGACCTTCCTCCCGGGAGCAGCTCCTCGCAGGGAGCTCCCTGCACCCATTCTGTCAGATTACAATTTAACAACTTGAGAGATTGTGGCCCACTCGCACATAAGGTGTTTGTATTTTTCCCAGGCTTTGGTCCAAGTGATAATCTTAAGCCTAGATTTCAAAATTAAAAAACAAATGTCACTGAAATTTCTGTTCTGGACATTTTAAAAACATTCTGAATCCTACAAAATGATATTATTGTTTTAGTGCTCTTAACAAAGATTTTTCTACAGAGAATATAGCAATAGCCACAGGAAAAAAATCAAAACTGGGTCTCAAGCATTTGCAATTGAAATAAAACAAAAGCAATTTTTATCTTAATTCAATAGAAAGCTAGTTTTATTGACCTAAAAACGATGCAATACTGCTCATAAACCCAATTACTTTATAAGTAGCACTTAGGGTAATGAGAGAATTTTCTAAATGTTATAGTGTGTTCACATTTTTGGGTTACATAAACATAGCTATTGTTTTTATTTTAACTTTTATAGAAATATTGATACATAATGTTATATCAGTCTCAGGTGTACAATGCTGTGATTTGACATATATATTCCTTATGTTGTGATTGCCACAATAAATATGTAACTGTCACCATGCAAAGTTATTACAATACTATTGACTATATTCATATCCACATGCTATACATTACGGCCCATTACTTACATATTTTTTAAATAACTGGAGGTTTTTACCTCTTATTCCCCTTCACCTTTATCATCCATCTGTCCCACCCTAGGTTTTGCTTTTAAAAAGCTACTTCTAAATCTATTATTAGCATAACTTCTCAAATAGCATTGCCTTTTATGGATGTTATGATAAAACTTAACATGTAATCCATTTTCTTTCTAATTGTAGCATTGCAGTCCTTGCACAAGCCCAAGTCACTGAGAGCAGGGTTTCCATGACTTTCTTGCTTTGTAAGCCTGCTCCCTGCAAACTGATCAAATCTTTGATACAAAAGTGAGTATAGAACCTTGAATTAAAAGATAGAGTCAATCTCATTGTTATGCTAGGGTAGAGTCATAGCCATCTTTCACAAGTATATCTCAGAAAAAAAGTCTTCTTTACAGATTCATTTGGTTGAAATTTTCCAACATTATAGAAGTCCCCCATCCCAAGTTGGCTGTGGAAGGCACTGGAGCTTTTCCCTTGAACCAAATGTAATAATTTTCAGCAGATAAGAGGCCATCAATGATTCTTGTGACATATAAACATTTCACATATTAAGAATTTCCCTCTAAAGACCACAGAACCATTCCAAAACCCTGCTGAAATGGAGAGCATTACAGAAAGAGTAATTACAAAAGTATACATGGAAGGAAGGAAGCCATTTACTACCTAGGATAAATAAATAAATATTTTGAGATAATGCAAAAAATTAAAAGGTTAAAATATAATAACTCATATAACTTGGGATATTAAAGCTGAATTATAGGTGACATAATTGGTGCTGAGTTGACCCATAGATTGAATTTGTGGCTGCCAGTGTTGTATAGTTGACCCTTGAAGAACATGGGTTTGAACTGCATGGGTCCACGTGAATGTGAAATTTTTCAAATACATACTATAAATGGATTCTCTCTCTCTTACAATTTTTAATATAATTTTCTTTTTACTAGACAATTTTTTTATAAAAATACAGTATATAACACATATAACAGAAAATTTGTGATAACAGTTCATGTTATTGTCTTCCTGTCAATAGTTGGCTATTATATGCTAAGCTCAGTAAGCTCTACTAAGTGTGGGGGGAGTCAAAAGTTATATGCAAATTTTTAACTGCTCAGAAGTGAACATCTCTAAGGCTGACACTGTTAAAGAGTCAACTGTTATAGTAATAATAATAATAATATTATAGTAATAATAACAATAAAAAAGTTTCTTCTTTCATCAGTATTATCATTACCAAAATAATCATTATCACCACCATAACCAACTGAAGAAAATTTCCCCAAGCATATGAAATCATAAGAAAGACTTTCTATTCAAATATTCTTAATATTTCATATTTAGTTCACTCAGAGTGGATATCAGGTTTTAAATTGTTAAGTGCTTGGTATCTGGTTGTGATTAGTGTGAACTACCTAAGAGCACAAATTGACAATTAAGATTAGAACCATGGAGACTTATAAATTTTGCCTAGAATTTTAAATTAAAATTTAGATCTGATATCTGCATCTTTCCTTTTGTCCTTACCTATTTCACTCTTCAGGCTTTCAAAACACCTGATTTGAATGCTTTTTGATTATGCAAGCTTTTGTGAGACTTACAATTTATGGCTATATGTAACCATTAGCACAAACATATTTATCACAAAATGATAGAAATACTGAAAGAAAAAAATAACTTGAAGATTCTTCTCATTTATATAAATCTTGTTGAAATAAAATTAAGATAAAAATTGCAAAATTTGATGCAATAAAAGGTCTGGTGAGATAATATATTAATGGTATGTTCAGTTATGTTGTCCATATTATCCATGAAAAGTAAGAACCTACTTTTGGAGTCTATAGTCTTTTACCAACTGCCTTTCACACAGTGCCTAGAGCAGCACGTGACCAGTAACACACACTAAATATATAGCTGTTTATTGAATAGACGGACACATGCATTTTCTTTTTAATTTAGCAAACACTTGTATAGTTAGACATACTTCTAAACACTTTAGGTTTTTGTTCCTATTCAATTCATTTAACCACCTTATGGGTTAAATGCTAATTAAGTGCAAGTATGAACCAACCTTGCCAACACATTGCTTTTAGGCTTCTGGCCTTCTGAATTGTAGAATGAATTTCTTTGGTTTTAGTTATCTGATTTGTGGTAATTTCTTACAGTAGGCCTAGGAAACTGATACAACATGTAAACAGGTTTAAGTTTAAAAATAACAAATCTAAGAACTCATTGCAAGATATCTTTCACTTCCTGGCTTATTTCACTTACCATAATACTCTCCAATTCCATTCATGCTGTTGCGAAGGATAGAACCCCTTCTTTCTTTCTGCTGTGTAGCATTCCACTGTGTAAATGTACCACAGTTTTTTGATCCACTCATTACTTACAGGCACTTAGGTTGCTTCCAGCACTTGGCTATTGTACATTGTGCAGCTATGAAGGGGAACCTAATCAACAAAACAAACAAGTAAGCAAAATACAACCAGAGACATGAAATAAAGAACAAAATGACAGTAACCAGAGGGGAGTGGGAAGAGGGACAACAGGGGAAAGAAGGGGAAGGGTGAAGTGACAGAATATGTATAAAGAACTCATAGACAAAGTCAAGGGGAGGTAGGATTGAGGGTGGGAAGTGGGGTCGGTGGGATGGGGGAAAGTGGCGGCAGGAAAATGGAGACAACTCTATTTGAACAACAATAAAAAAAGAATAAAATGCTTAGAGATAAATTCACCAAGTATGTGGAAGATGTTTACACTGAAAACTACCAAATGTTTCTGAAAGTAAATAAGAAACCAAAGAAATGGGGAAGAAAAAAGGAACTTACTTCAATGTAAACAAATACATGAGTAAACAAAAAATTTAAATATTATAAAAAACACCAGTACTCATAGTGACCACAAAAATCCTCTCATTTTAGCTTTTTCTCTCTATTCTGTAGGGACACTGTCCCACATATTTTTAAATTTTATTTATTTGTTTTTAGTGTTGTTCTAGTACAGTTGTCCGAATTCCCCCTCCCCCCATCTCTCATATTTTTAAGACTATTATGTTAGTTGGGCTGGTCAGTGGCCCTTTAATCTCAACAATGTGAGCCAATGGAACGGACTGACAGCTGTCACAGGAGAGGAGGCAGTGAGGGACTGGATGAAAGAAGGGGAAGGAATTACCAAAGAACATACATGCATGGACCCCACGCAGAGACAACAGTATGGGGATGGCCAGCTAGAAGGGGAAGCAGGGGCTGGAGGGAGATGGGCGGAGCGGGGGTGGGGGTGGGGATGCAGACATCGGCAATAATGTAATAGTGCTAACAAGAAAACTAAAGGAAAAAATGTGGGTGCAAAAAAGAAACACCTGGAGGCACTCAGAGCAAGGGTATCAGCGGCCATGGAGCCCAGCCTTCCCTAATGTTTATGTCTTTGGAACTCTATAGAAATTACTCTGAAGATATACATAATCTGAATTCTATAGCTATTACTGCAGATTTTCATTCTCATTCAAATTCAAAATATGCATACATTTACTTTCCAACTATTTGGCTATTAAAATGGTTTTCATAATACACCCTGCTAATTAAGTTTAATGGAGCCAACTATGGGTGGCTCTGCCCCCTTCCAGCCCCATCCAGAAGAAAACTATATTTATGATCTTGGCTGATAAAGGACTTTTATCTAGGAGAGTGTGTCCTTTTCTTATTGCAATTCTTTTAATTTATCAAGTAAATAAATAAAGTTAAATTTGACGTAGTTTCTATCATGGTTTTATATGAAAAATAGAAGCAAAGTTAGTTAAATCATTTACTTTAATGGATTTTTTCTGCTCTTGGTTCATTCCAAAAAAAAATGTATAGCTTTTTTATTCATCATTTATGCAGAAATTACATCAACTGCCCTTTCGAATCCACTACTACCATTTTAGAAAATAGAACAATATTCAAATTTCATATTTTGAATAAGCCTCATTTTGTCTAAAGCTAATAACTAGGATAGTTAAAATTAGAATTTTAGAAAAAAAACTGTCTTATAATTAAACTTGAGCTGTCCTTTAAATTTATATCCATAATATTCAAATATATTCATTAACTTCAGATATAATTGAAAAGCATGTAATTAATGCAATGGTTCTGAAAGTTTATCAAATTACCACCAATCATCATAGGTTCTTGATGATCCTTGGCAAGATGGTGCTAGAAATCAATAAAATACTAATTATGAATTACTAATTATAATGACTCCACAAGGCCTTAAAAACAACATCACTGTTTAAATTAAATTAAGTTAGTTTTATTGACCTAATTATTGAAGGATGAGCTGTTTCAAGTTATAAAATTTTGAACTGACATTTGAAATTACTTCTGCTGTTATTATAATTAATGCCAATTCTTCTGAAAGCAAGAACCACAGACAAAAAGATTCTAAAGATAAGTGTTGACACCAGTTCACACAAGATTGCTTAGTAGCTGCCATGAAAGAAAAGAACTATTAAAACATGTTCATACATTCTTATTTTAGCTGTTAATAAAAACAAACAGACATGGAAGTATAGAATCAGTGACCTCTCAAGAATTTCTAGGCAAACATTCCCTACATTTCCTGAATGTAAGTGTCCTGGAAATGTATGAAAACAACAAAGACTACCACTGCTTTCCAATCGGTATTATGATCAACGCTGTTACAATCAATCTTCTCTTCTGCAAGCTTCTCTGCAAGCTTCAAGTCCCCCGCTAGGCGTTAGCAAGGTGATCATTTTCTAATAAGCCGTTTCACATTATAAACTCTAGAAGAGTAATCTTTTAATCAATTATATTATGTAGTTAAGGGACAATTTAAGCAATTAATTTCAGAACTCATCAAATCGAAACTTGGTTCAGAAACACAGGGAAAGTCAGATCGTTTCGAACTTCAGAACATTACTCTTACGTGGAATCCCATGTTAATTACTTAGGCATACAAAAATGCGTGTCTTAATTATTTTTCCATTCACACGGACAAGTGGAGCACATTTGTAAATGAAGACTGCCTGTGTTGAAGGACGGTCCTGTCAGTATTCACAGATGCAGCTCTCTTCGGGGCGATAACTCAAGGGATCTCAGCTAAGAGACTCTGCAAGACTTTGGCAAAAAAGGCAAAAGCAAAACAAAATAACTTCAGCACTGATAACCCTCCTTGATGTTATTGTGGGTAGTTTTACTGCTATCCAAGATACATAAATATTTTCTAGAAGTCTTGAACCTGCAACAGTCCTCTCACCTTAATTGAAAGGTGCCGATGCTCCTTTTCATCATCTATGTATTCAGCAGTTCTCACACTGAAACTAAAGCTGCACCATGCTGCCTGTCTGTGTCCTTAGTGATGAAACCAGTCTAAGGATAATAGTGTCTTATATTTCAGATTGAGGTAAATTAGTCCTAAAACTGAATGCACCAGAATTCTAGATCATAAACTTTGTGATTTCTTAATGTTTCACGGCAAATTTTCCAAGGGGACTACTTTGTCCATAATAGATGTCAGCTGGTATCACCTTTGTCAACTGGGTGTGAATGAGTCAGTAGCCTTCCCTAGAATTAAATGACAAAGTTATATTCAAGGGTCTTAAGATTTGCAAATCTTAAAACACCACTAAGGTAACACCTACATTGTTCCAAAGAAAGGAGAAAAATTGAGAGCTCTAATAGTAAATAGTACATTTTTCAAAAGAATCAGTCCTGAATTTTCTACCTCTGGACTAATCCAACATGGTGGTCTTCCATGTGTCAGGCATTCTGGGTCATGGATGTTATACTTGAAGAATTAGCTATTATATTTATTTTTAAAATCATTTTTAATGATGTTTAGTGTGTGGCACCTAACAAAGTGGCACCCAGTAAATGTTCTGGATTGCAAATACAACTAAAGGCCAAGCATGATTCAATCAATCCTCAGTGACCATATGGGTTGTGTGTTTGTGACACTCACCACCAAATATTTCCCCTTACATGTTGAGGAATTGACTGTGAAAATACACACATATCATATGCTATGATTATTTCTTCACCAGGCAAGTTTTAACTCAATCCAACACATTTTAGTTTCTGTTTTAGTTTTACTTGTTGCTATCTTGTATGATTTTGGCAAAGGGGTTACTGTGAAAATTTATTATCTATTATTTTTCCTGTCAAGATCACAGTGGTGTTTTTATGATAACCTGTGTTAGTTTTCTTTATTATATTAGAAGACATCCGTGACAATTGTATTTTGACCTGTGTCTTCCTTGCTAGCTATAAGTGATTTTTATCTTAAAGAGAAGTTACAACATCTCCTTTTGCATTCTAGAGGTGCAGCCTTTAATGCACAAAATTAGAACAGACCTCTCAGAAACAGATCTTTCTTTTGAACAAGCACAGGTTGAAATGGCACGATGCTGTATCTTCAGTCAAAATGGTCAGACATGGAACTGATGGTTCTCATTTAAGTGGTTCTGCTCTCCAGCTCTTCAAAAGTTGTTCTCTGAATGCCTAATTGATGATGCTACCATCTGTGTCCCTCGCTCTAATTCAACAGAATGAAAAGAGTATTGTGTATCTTCTTTACCAAGTTAAATGAAGTAGACCTCATTTTAACTGCACATATTTAGAAAAATATCAGGAAAGCATATTTGATAAAAATTAGGACTAAACATCTTGTTTTAAAAACACATGTCAAAAGTTACTGTTGTCGATATATGATTAGATCTAAAAAGAATCTGAATGCTTTTGTCTCTGGTTTAACTTGTAACTGTTACTTTTAAAATAACAGTTATTCTCCATATCCCCCCACTCAGTAGTATCACTTTTTCATTTATACTTAAGAAAAGCATGTAGAGAAATCCTATATCATAAAATTTGTTACCATATGTCAGCTCTCCACACCGTATACTCTTGTCACCTTTGTAAAGTGACAGAGATGTTAACAGCAGTGGTCTAATAAATGCTGACTGCAATTAAACTTCATTTCAAATACATTTTACACCTCTTTGTGAGTGGGAACATGTTTTTTTCCCCTGTTTGATATGCTTGAAGACTGCCAGGCTGGCTCAAGATAAAGATTCATTTGTCTTTTGGAAAAATCTTTAATTATTGAACAAAGTAAGAAAAACTGAAATTTACCTCAAAAAAGAGGTGTGGGAGGAAGGAGAACATTTAACTTTACAGGGGAGGATTTAATGTAGAGTTTTAAATTGGAAATGATAAATAATATACTTGCTTTTCTCAAGCAAGGTATAATTTTTATACAATAACACTCTGCTCATAATTTTATTTTCTGACTGGAATACATAAACATAATAATTATATAAAAATAAAAATATACGAAAATTACAATCTGAATTTATAGACAGATTTCAGAATCCTTTTAAATACAAGATTTTTTTTTTACCTATTGCATACAAATAATCTGGCCTTTCTAGCCTCTCAATGAATTTTAATCATATTTTGTTCTTTTGTAAAAAGGTTTTATTTATTTTTAGGCAGAGGGGAAAGGGGAGAGAAAGAGAAGGAGAGAAATATCAATGTGTGGTTGCTGCTCATGCGCCCTCCCTGGGGACCTGAATCAGCCACCTTTTGGTTCACAGGTGGCACACAATCCACTGAGCCACACCGGCCAGGGCATATTCTTGTTCAGTTCCATCATGTTCTTTGAACACACCTGAAAATCTTTTTTTTAAGATTTTATTTATTTTTATTTTTAGAGGGGGAAGGGGGGAAGAGAGAGAGAGAGAGAGAGAGAGAGAGAGAGAGAGAGAGGGGGAGAAACATCAGTGTGTGGTTGCTGGGGGCCATGGCCTGCAACCTAGGCATGTGCCCTGACTGGGAATTGAACCTGCGATGCCTGATTTACAGCCTGCACTCAATCCACTGAGCTACACCAGCCAGGGCCTGAAAAATCTTTCAAGGTTTTCATATATGTTCATAATGTGAGATTAGCATGTTAAAAAGTCAGGATTTTGGGGAGCTATTGTCTTTTCTTACTTGTTTTTGTTTTCATGGCTAGTCACGCAGAACACTTTATAAAATATCTTTTACAGTTAAAACTTCAGATTGAGCTTTACTAAGGAATAATAGCATTTAGCACAATAGGCTTGGAATGTATATTGAATCTGTTATCGAGGTCAATTTTCTCAAGTCAGTAGTAACAAGTGAGAGTCAACCTACAATTGCATAGATAGGAAGTTATCTATTCTATTCGGTGTTTGAACAAGTACAAATGTGCATAGAATAGAAATCAAAAGCACAATAGGCTCTATAGCATAATGCTGATTCTCTTCCCTTATATCCTGCAGCCTCCAGGTTTTATTAGCAGAGATAACTTTTGTTACCTATTCCTCTTTATTTTACCTGAGATATAATATGATTATATAAGCACTAACCTAAGGACTTCCTCATTTTTATATTTTGTAACCTAGCATCCTAGCTTGGAGATGATGTGTTATCTGTGTATAGAGAGCTATCACATTCACTTTTAAAGGAAACACACAGCTTCTTCAATAGGATGCAATTTAATGTGTTCAGCCAATCTTTACATAAGTATACAAACATTTCCCCCAAATCCTTTCTTTTTACAGGTGAGGTTGCAATAGATATTGATCATGGAGTAAATAAAATAGAAAAAGTATTGCTAAAAGAGTCACTTAAAATGGCATTGGGGGGCCATGGAGGAAGTAGAGCTTGTGCACATCTCACGTCTCTGTTCTTGGAACTACTGGTAAGTTGCTGACCTATTGCCAAACTCAGCTCAAGGCTGAACAACAGATCTGCTGGATCAATGATTGCTATGTGGACCCATAAAGACTTTACGTCTTCCCCAGCAATGTGACCAGACCATCTGCATTCTTCAAGTTGAAAGGGACCAATCCATCTCAAAAACCAGCATCCTTCATTTACATAATGGGATACCCAATCCAAAATGGTCTAGCCAACATCCCTTGTTTACATGGAGGACCTAATGAGAACTGCTCTTATGGTTTGGCCCTTCATGGACTTTGCCTTTCTTTGTTCCCTTCAAAGTACAATTTAGGTTGTTACTTAAATCTGAACCCCAAATTGTAATCTTTCTTTTGCTCACATAATTGTTATATTCTTTATAAGAATATATATAGAATATATATTATTTATGAACACACACACACACATACAGGGTCTGGCAGAAGTATCACCTGTTTGAGTGTGGTTGGTAGGGTAATAATTTATAGTTTTAATTTGAACACTTTACCTAAAATATTATATAGTATGCCTGAGCATGATATTATGTTACAGAATTACATGCTCACGATTTTGTAGTAAAAGATTTTATAATGAAAAAAGGGGCATTCTTGGTGCTGGCCCCTGTATATTGTTAACAATATCTATCTCAGATTAGGCTCTACCAGAAACAGAATATAATAAAATTTACATCCGGAATCTTGGATGCAAATTATTTATTTGGTAATGATTCCAGAAACTTGGGACAGGGATTGAGACAGAGGTAAAGAAGAGAGTCCCAAATGGTGTAGGTGTAAGAAACTTGTCAACGTGGCCTACTAGTCTCAGCCTTGCTGGAGAACTCTGGCCCACAGGGTATGACATACCTTAGTTCTTCCAATTCACAGGCGAAGAAACTATAAGATTTATCTAAGCACTCCCCATATAGTCCATTATTGATTGTGGGCTGTTTTCAGGGCATTAGTTCTTTAGCACTTTTGCTATATCTGTACATGAACCAAGCGTACTCTTATCACTTAAAAAATCCCTCAGAAAAAAATGAAGATGCTCATATGAAGTTGCCTTCTTTTTTTTTAAAGATTTTTATTTATTTATTTTCAGAGAGGGAAGGGAGGGAGAGAGAGAGAGAGAGAAACATCAATGTGCAGTTGCTGGGGGTCATGGTCTGCAACCCAGGAATGTACCCTGACTAGGAATTGAACCTGCGACACTTTGGTTCGCAGCCCGCGCTCAATCCACTGAGCTATGCTAGCCAGGGCTAAGTTGCCTTCTTCTTATAAACATGTAGAGAGGGTATGAATAGGGCACACAAACTATTCTCTGCATTATCCTTATTGGTGTGTCTTTTTGTATAAGAGTCCAAGGGTATGTCTATTTTTAGCATTGCAAATGACCATATATACTCACACCAATAATGTATGTTTTTTAATGCATGTTTTCCCACCTTCAGATATTTAATAAACATTATGATATTTGTTATTCTAATAACTAAAAAATGTTCTTTTACTTCCATTTTGTTTTTCAATAATCTCATTAAGGTTGAGATTAAGCTACTAAAAAAAGAAATCTGAGTCGTTTTAGTTGCTTTTCTGTGAAAAGTCTGTCCATATGCTTGCCAATTTAAAAAACCACATTGTTGGTCTTCTTTTTATTAACTTTTACAAACTTGTCCCATATTGAAAAAATCAAACATTTTTATATGAGGAATTATATTTAATGAGATTAATTCAAGTATTTTGAGTTACAACTGTTTAGTACTATACAGGAAAAATAGGATGAATTTTCAGAAATTCATTGGTTCATGGATATTATTCAACTGAGGATAGAAACTGTTAAATTTGCACCATAGGAAGTCTTATCAATTTAAATGATCTCCAACAACTTGCACGATTTTTAAATAACCATAATATTTTCCATGCCCTAGTTTTTAATATGAAAACTCTCTGGCAATTTAACAGTGTGCTATTATAATGAAGTACCTGAGAGCAGGACTGCAGCATAAAGCTCATCAGAGAACAACTGAACACAGCAGAAGCAAAGAGAATGAGCAGCAGGTTGTGGCCAGCAGAAGCCTTGGGAGTCACTGTGAATTCAACTGCGTCTGGGGGAATGGCATTGAAATGTTAGGGAAAAGTAATTGGGGCATTTCTGTTCTAGGCATGCCATACCTAAAACCATGACTACAGGATTAGATATGTTATGGTTGTGGATCAATGAAGAGATTAATCTGACATCTATTAAATATATTGATTAATGACATTGAATTATGAAGACTTTAAACATATTGTTTTAGGCAAGAGAGAGTTGTCGGTGATCCGTGGATCACTGAGAAGAAATATAATTATAAGAAACGTTTCCAAAAACTAACCAGAGGTATATATGTAATTTGCATCAGCGGAGAGTAAAATAGGAAATGGAAACACCAGATCAAGTGTGACAAAAGTGTTTCTTCCCCTTGAAAGAACAGCTAAAGCTCGCGTGGCACTGTGATGCCCATAGAAAACGATAAAATGCATTTCTTTCAAGAACAAAGCTTAAGTTCTAGAAATGTCAGAAAAGACTATACCTTGAGATTACCACTGCATAATTATTATGTTTATATATTCCAATCAAAAACTGAAGGATTACAAGTAAATCATGAAAGAGAAAAATATTAAGTATACACATAATGTATTATACATGTGTGTGAGAGGCTTTGATTATTTCAATATCTCCTTGTAAGTATAAGAAACTTGTTAAAAACATAATACCCTAATTTAGATTTAGTACTTTTGTGCTGGCTTATTTTTACAGATGAAAACTTCATTCGGCAAAACTTTATAATGAAAATGTCAGAAGTGTGTGTTTTCAATCTGATTTTGCCTCCAATCTACAATGAGATTTTAGGACAATTTCAGTAACTTTCTTATATTAAAAGATAAAATATTTAGTTAACTGGAACTTTAAGGGAAACCACAGTGCTCTTTCTCAAGGTAGAAATTCAACCACATTGGTCTGAGGTAGCTGCATAAACAGATCTCCACTTCTTTTCCAAAGTAGCTGTAATTGACATGAACTCTTCTTGTCTTAATACAAAATCATGGAGATGTAATTTCCAGGGAATCTCAATTTGCTCTCTCATTAATACTCATTTTTATTTAATGGGTTCATGGGCACTAGCGTCTCTGCTCCTTTCAACAATACTACTCTCTCTTTCATTTGTTACTAGTGTTAGCCACTTGAAACTTGATATCACATGAGCATTGATGAATGCTCAGGAAAATAAGTCAATTCATCAGACCTGTAACAACTGGATACCGAGCATTTATTTTCTTTGTTGAAAAATGAATGAGTTTGGTAATGAAGTGCCTATGAGAACAAATGGAATAAGATTTGCAGTTTAGTTTTCTCATTCAACCCAATGATTTCCCTTAAAGTATGTGTCACAGCATTAAGAGGTGGTGTTTAATATAAAATTGACTTTATCATAGCGTTGTGTGTGTACTCAAAGTTCTATCGACAATGTAATAATTTGATTTAATGTTAACTATATGAAGTCTGTCTGGAAAAAGGCAAACCATGTTAATAATGAGAATAGTTTGCATGACATGGAAGTAACCTGGGAGAACAAAGAGAGTGGGGTGAAATGCACATGTGTGAACAATGACGACTTCTTTGTACTAGGCAGTGGGGTGATAAACATTGTTGAGTGAGCATGTGTACTGTGTGGCTGTCATATTCAAAATGATTAAGTGAGTAGAGCAAGGAATCTGGATCAAATTCTGCATTAAGCTTGAATGTTCTTCTGAGAAAACTATTCAGTTGATTCAGAAAGCCACAGCTATGGGTAACTGGTGACTGGCAGCTTCATCAGGACAATACACTTGCTCATTCATCATATGTCATGCAGAGTTGATTGGCAAAACATCAAATCACCCAGGTGACTCAGTCCCCATACAGGCCAGATTTGGTGCCCTGCAACTTCACGCTGTTCCCAAAATTAAAATTGCCATTAAAAAGGAAAGATTTCAGAACTTCAATGAGATTCAGGAAACTACAATGGGGCAGCTGATGGCAATTCCAGCAAAGGATTTTGCAGAGTGTTTTGGACAGTGCAAGAGACACTAGGAGAACCATGTGAGGTCCCAAGGTGCCTACTCTGAAGGGGACTGAGGCAACATTGTCTCATGTACAAGGTTTCTTGTATCTTGGATCTTTTTCAATAAATGTCCATTTCTCATAGCACATGGCTGGATAGCTTATGGACAGATCTCCTACATTTAAAAGAAATACTGATAAAATTTCTTCATTTTTAGATATTAACATTTCATAAATTTGAAACAAGACACATTATAGAACTACCATATGTCATTTAAAATTGAGTAGTTACAGGAACTTCATTTGATATCACATAATATCTAGACTGTTTATACAATTGTGATGTGACAAAGATTGTTAGGTTAACCACCAAACTCACTTTTTTTTTCATTCTGGGCACACAAACTGTTTTTCAGCCTCTTCGGTGGAAATATGGCTAAGCTTTGGTCAATGTCATGAGACCTGGTGTGATACACACCAGCACAGGGTGAGGAAAACTGGTTTACAGTTGTCATGTGTAGAACACCAGTTTGTTCTTGTGTTATTATTTATTAATTATTTTATAGTTTTCCTTACAAACCATTGTAAACCTACTTTTTTGCTCCACCCTATACATTATGAAAGATGCAGATGAGCTTACCTTTGGGTTTTCTTTAAAAAACATAGCTAATTCTGAAATGGTCCTTCCGAGAAAGTTGCTGGGAGCATGGCTAGAAAAAGACCCAATGCTAGAGCACAGAGAGCTGCCTACCTTTCAACTGGATACAGATGTCCTTTTGTTGCCCAGTTCCACTATCAGCACTGCTAATGTGCTTAGATTAGCATGTGAGGACGGGCTCATTTCCTAATCTGCCTAAAAATGTCATGATTTGTGTTTCACTGTGAAGAAAAGATGAGCTGGTCCCTTAATTTGTCATCGTCTATTGTTTTACATCCAAAAGAACAGGTCTCTCGCCTTTGGTATTTAAAGCCTCTTTCCTTTTATCAGCCATTTTTTTTTCCATATTACAGATCTTTTGGGTTTTCTATATTTTTTTTTAGTTTTTTTTTTGGTTCTATTTTACTCATTCCCACTCCTTCGGCCCCCTTATCGATCCTCAGTCATTCTCGAAAGTAAATCATCTGAAATCTAAAAGTTCTTGGCAGCAGAGACAGCATTTTTAAAACCTACAAGAGCAGCACTTTAAATTTTAGAGGCTTTTCCTCCTTCTTTCTGAGTAACAGTATATCTGGCTCGTGTCAGTTTGGGCTGCTAGTGTTGAAGGGACTTGGAAGGCTGCATTCATTAAGTAATTTTGATGAGAATGGTGTTTTCTTAAATCCATTGCACAATAGATAACTTGTATTGTCCTTGAACAGCAGAAACTAAGCATTACTCTCTAGAGGAAATGAATTATTTAAGTTGGGAGAATATGTAAAAATATTGGGGGTCAAAACTGTTAAAAAGTGAGAAATGATGATTCATTCAGGTCTCAGACTGAGTCTAGAGCAGCTGGAATCTTAGAAAATCTCTAGTTCTCTAAGCTGTAGCATTTCCAACTATAGAAATAGGAGTCAGATCTATTTATTAGCAAAATTTCTTACAATTCAAAAAAATCTATGATTTTAAGAGGTTTTTTTAGCACAACTTGGAGATATATATATATATATATAGATAGATAGATAGATAGATAGATTCATCTTTAGGAAGGATGAAAGCTGTTTAACTTTTCTGTCTTATAGAAATGCATGATATTAATATTAAAGTAAAATTTTAGAAATATACTCCCCTCTTTAAATTTATCTCTAATACAGAAGACTGTCTAATATATACAGCTTGCAGTTTATTCAGGCATGCATGGGGAAAGTTGCCCTCCAAGAACAGTAAAAGAGAAGAAACTAAAAATACTTCAAGAAACTAATATTTTTTGGCAACTGTGTTGAATACCATAGATCTAAAAGATTTGTTGATTGATGTTTGAGGTGTCAAAAATTATCAAATCTTTAGAAACCACTTTTATTTGAAAAAAATGATACTGGAACAGTTTAAACAAGTAAATACATTTGGTTCCATTTAAACATGCCTAAATATAAAGATATATCTAATATAAGAAGGTGCCAGATGTTAATATCATAGACCTGTATTGAAATGAAGGACAATTTATTCTTTATAATATATAATCTTTATAATTCAAAATATTTCCCCTGAATCTGGACTCTAAACCATTGAGAAGTCTAACAGGAAATTCAAAACTTGTTACATTGCAACCGAACTTCATAGATCTGCAGTTCTCACTTAAGCAAACTTCCCTAATGTCAACCTTACTAAAACCAATATTCACTTAATTGGGATTATATTTGTGTTTCTGTTTAAAATGTAATATTTGCTCATTTAAAGTGTAGATATCACCTCTGTGATACAACTATGATCCCTGAAATCTCAATCAATTTACTGACAGTCATGCAACTAGTACCTCATCACTGGAGGAAATGAAAGCAGTCATCTTGCTCAGAGTGTATTACTGTGTCGTAGTGCCTCCGATGCATGGATGCAAGAAAAGAAGGCTCACAATGTGAGCACACATCACTAAAACTCAGTACCAAAGTATCCTTTGATCATGGATGATTTTATAAAATCTAAGTATGCATCAGGTTAAACATACTTAATTTTAGAGTGGAAAATTCAAAACCTCAGAAAACGTGAGAAACATCCTAAGGATCGCCTAAAACGAACAAAAATTCAAGTATATTTTCTCTTTTCTCTACTAGGTAAAATTTTAAATGAATTAAATGTTAAATAAAATGTAAGAATGAGGAAAAGGGCAATATGTTTATGTGGGCTAGTCTGTGGTTGTCTCCACAGCTAAAGATTTCATTCTGAATTCTACAAATGATATTGAAAGTGTGTCCCTTGAGAAACAGATAAAACCAAAAAGTGACTTTTTTCTTTAATATGGAATAGGAAAGCAATAAAAGCAATTAAATACATCCAAGAGGAAAAAAATAACTCTTAGCAGAATTTCCCAGAGCAGGCATTAGCATCCAGCACCTAGGCTGCTAGCACTTATTTTCAGAAGAGTAACATGGAAGGCCAGAGAAAGGATGAAAATTGATCAGTTAGGGGGAGCAAAATCTGAATTGCTCCAGCTCAGTGTGGGTGACTGTGTTTGATTAGTCAAAGCTATGTCTTTCTTTCTGTAAAAATATCGTGACAGCATATTGAGTAATCCTTCATAAATGAAGAGAACTCTCTCTATGAATATTTAATATTTCCCTTGAAAAACCCAAAATCCTCTGATGTACAATGTTATGTTTAAACCAGTAAGATCCAAAAAAGGAACATCAAATCAAATTTCCATTTGATGTTTGCTTTAAAAAATGCAAAGACGTGAACTAACAAATGGATTGGTTGACATAGGGGTCACTTGGTTTCCATGATTATGTTAACAAGGTTAAGTAAAGTATTCACTTTATCTGATAATTACCAGCAGTAGACAAGACATAATTATTAAAAAGTCAGGAAGGTTATGCATTAAATCTGAGTTGCTTACAGAATAGTAAGAGTATTTTCATCTTATTTTAAAGTATATGTATCTTTTATAAAACCTTTAAAATATACACAGCTTAATCATGTACTGAGCACAAATAATGCATGTTCCAGAGCAGAGTGAAATCTTTCACCTTCTCTGTAGCCTAAGAATGAAAGTGTTTATGGACCATGAATCAAGGGCACAGCGCTGTGCAGTGAAGACCCGCACAGAGTGAAACGAGTTTGCTTTCATCCTTAGTGCCCACTCTACGCAGGCACTGTGCACCCAGATGGTTTTACCCTCGGGTGCTGGCCCTCATTAAAGTTCTAAACAGAACTAGGTCATTCGTTGATAAAAGAGGTCATTCATGGCCAGACCCACAAATGATTGTCCTGGGGAGACATAAGCCAGAGATGACCAGCTATGGGCTAAGCAACAGCATACCAGTGCTCTCTCAGGTTGCTGCTGAGAAAACACAGAACTCAGAATGAAAAGCACCAGAAAAAGCAGAAATGCCCCATGTGAAGAACACAGGTGAGGTCAGCTGGCATAGGCTTTGATCTTGGCACTGCTGAGGAGTCTGTGATCTGTGAAGTCTCCTCCCGTGCTATAGATGGAGGCTGGGGACCGTGGTGACCGGGCTGCTAAAGCCAAGCATCCTCTCCTACACTACAGATCTGTTTCCTTGCACTAACCCATATAAGTTATCTCAAGGTGACTCATCCTCTTGCTCTGACAAATCTAATCGATTGCACCAGAGGTATTAAAAATGCTGAATTAGGAGTCAGAAGGCCTGATGTATAAGCATTTCTCTGCTACTGAGCAAGGAGTTGGCAGGAGGCAAATCATTAAATCCCTTTGCCTCAATTTTCTTATCTGTAAAACGGGACTAATAGTGAGTTCATCCTTTACCTGCTTCATAGGTATGGTGAAAATCTGGTATGAAAAAGTTTTTTAAATTGAGCATATTATATAGATGTGAGCTGAACTATTTCAGGGAACTAGAAAGGACTAGACTTTCACCATCAAAGTTGTTCATCTTTTTATCTGCTTAGAATGTGTGTGATTTGTTTACATAGTCATTGTTATTTTGGAAAGATAAAACATAATATAAATTTAAAAAGTAAAAGGTTATCAAAAATAACTTCAAGCCAGATACATTTTTAAGCAAAATAGAGAAGAATCTACTTGTAAAACTGAATCTTACAGTTCAAATTTAGGTACCTAATATTATAAGTTATAGGTTTCATCAATAAATTTAGACCTTTGATCACATGTGTTCCTAGAACTCTAACTTGTATGATGGCATCCTACTTCCTCACAGGAAAGCTTTATCAACATTCAGATAACAGTTGGCTTTACTGAAATTGGATTAAGGTCTTGTCAATCTTAAAAGCTCCAAAGCACTTGGACCGTGTAGGACAATGACCTGTAGACTTTATCTCTTCCTCCATGCAAGTCATTGATATATCTACTGAGAAACCATTATGGAATAGGCTAATAATGATAGATAACTTAGAACAAAGTGATTTGAAGACATACAACACATTGTAGATAATTAGAGGTAACACACTGATAGTTTCTGTGGGACAGGTGCCTACATGTTTTACATATTTTAATTCCAAATTTAGAGAAACCCAATGAGATAATGTATGTTCCCTGCTGCTTTTATAACAAATTACCATAAGTTTAACAGCCTAAAGCAGTACAGTTATTCCCTTACAGTTCTAGAGCTCAGGAATCTGAAGTGAGTATTATGAGGCTGAAGTTAAGATGTCGACAAAGCTAGTCTCTTCTGGAGGCTCCAGGGAAGAATCCCTTCCTTGCCTTTTCCAGCTCCGAGAGACCCTTCCTTGGCCCCGTCACCCTAATATCTGCTTCCATGGTCACATCCCTTCTCCTCTTCTGCAGTCAATCTCCCTCTTCCAAGGATGCTAATGATTGCATTGGGCTGTCCAAATAACCCAACAAAATCCCCCAGTCTCAAAAACTTCATTCACATCTGCAAAATTCCCTTTACCATATAAAATAGCATATCCTTGGGATTCAGACAACAGCAGCTTTTGGGGCCATTTTTCTGCCTACCACAGGTTACTATAGCTCTTGACACTGCCGTTTTGCCTGAGTGGAAAACCTTGGCTGACCCATTGCAACCTTTATTTCCAAATGGAGGTTTTCTCTCTTAATACTGGGCCCAACCTGAAATGGGTTCCCTGAAAGTGGATGAGCTTCCTGCTTTTCCCCTCTGCCCTTATTAGCATATGTACACGTCAATATGTTCTACATGTATAGGGCTAGGGGATAGTAAGCCTTCCATGTTAATATTTTAGGCATGTTTTTGAAAAGTAACCTTGTATTCTACTGTCTGCCCAAATGCAAAAATGACTTTGGTGATGCAAATGTCTCCCTAGCTGAGGTGTCCTTGGTAATGCAGGGTAATGAAGCCAAACTTCTTGTGATACCTCTCCAGCTGAGAGTCTATTTTTGTGCTCTTTGAGTCCCAGGGCAGCATGTCCCCTCTTCTCTGTGGCAGTGTTCCTGTCCTGTGTGTGCACCCAGGTCACCTGGGACTAGCAGAAGAGTGGCTGCCTGGACCCGTACGAAACCTACACTACACGATCTCTCAGTTGGGAGCAAGACGGGGCCAGAAGAGAAGTCTCACCAATTATTCTCTCTCACACCGAATTTTGAAAGTCACTCTAAGATTATGTCTTGATTCATAATCTAAAGCATCAGTTCACCATTCTCCCCTCAGGTGACATTTGCCAACACTTTTTGGAGATGATTTTTGGCTGTCATAAGTGAGGTAGTACTGGTGGCATCCAGTGGCTAGAAGCCAGAGATATTGCTAAACATCCTACAATGCACTGGACAGCCCCCAACAAATAATTATTTATCTAAAGACAGGCCTGTTCCAAAAAGATATAAAAAGGAGATAAAATAGTTTATTCTTTAACTTATATCCAATCTTCTTCTCCAGCAAGTGTGTGTTTTTTTCCAATATCAATAACTGAATTTAGCTTTGACTTTAAAGGAAAAAGGAAAAAAGGGAGAAAACAGGTAGGATAAAAACCGAGAAACATTCTACATGTATAGTGCTGGGAGATAGTAAGCCTTCCATGTGAATATTTTAGACATGTTAATGAAAAGTAACATTATATCATACTGTCCCCCCAAAGCAAAAATGGCTCCAAGAGACAGTTGAGCAACCCATGGTTTGCTGATTCTGGTTTACTGCCACTGTGCGAATGCTTCTGCTTACTGATATGATAAACAACAAACTGATAAATGACAACTTTTAGAGTTATTTGTCATTGCCAGAATAGCTAACTTTGATTTCCAGGCTTGGATCTACCTGTCCCTACCTGTGAACAAGTTAATTAACCTCTCAAATCCCCCGTTCCCTCATCTACAAGATGACAGCTGCTTTCATACACTCCAATATGACATAGATTCTTGTATGTCTAAATGACAAGGAGACTGATGAATGTACAGAACTCTGCTTTATGAAAACTCTTTTTATTGAGAAGTCCCCACACACTAGGCACTGTGCTTAGAATTTTATAAACATCCCCCCCCCCCGCACTTTTTAATAACAAATTCTAAGACGGGTTACACATTCCCTTGCCTTCTAAGAAGTAGAAGTTCAATCCATAAAAGTAACAGAATAAATCTATCTGTTGTTGACTTTTCAGTAGTAAAAGGACAGGGGAAGACATTGTAATTTTTTTAACACTTTCCCAGTTATACCGTTCACTGGTGAGAATCCCATTAATGATTATTTTTATTTTGAACAGCAAAGAGTTTAAATAATGTAGACATATGAGGCAGTCAGCCTGTTAATTAAATCACTCAACAAAAATACTGTTATTGAATTTCATTGTTTGAAACACTGGAATACCACAGCAAACAGACCAGAAAAGCCCATGCTTTCTAAGTGATAATGTTTTGGTGGCAAGAGAGGAAATTTTCCTGGAACACAAAACATGAGTTACTTCACACCTTAGAAATATATGGAAAACCTAGGAAGGCTCTTGGACTTCACACTGAATACGGATTACATACATTGAGTCTGTTTTCTTTTAAATTACAAATGTCTGGATTGCATAAGTGAGCTTGGTCTGTGTTGGGGTTGTTTATATTTTTACAAAAGAGAATTTAGATTTGATTATTGTGGCTTAAGAATTTTAGCCATGGACAATTAGTTATTAAGTGTTTGGTCAAAGAATACAGTTCAATTTTGCCTGATCCCCAAACCAAGATCATAATTACCTTGACATATTATATTCAGTTGTGAGGAAGAATACAGAACTTAAACTGATTGCCTCAGGCATAAGGTGAGGTGACCAGATGAAAGAAGGTGAAGGGATTAGACAAAGAATATGTCCCTGTAACCAGTGGACACAGATAACAGTGTGCTGATGGCCAGAGGCAAAGGCAGGGCAGTGGCTGAGTGGAGGTGGGGGGAAGTGGGGATATCGTGGGGAATAGTGTCAATAATAGAAGTAAAGTTAAAAAACTAGTGAGGTCTACAATTAGAAAGATTATATTAACTGAATGATATCTTTCATTGTGGGTTCCACTTAATGTTACTTATTTTGTTCTTAGTCATTCTTAACCATGTAGTATATTTTACATAAAAGAAAATCAAATGAATAATTCACCAAAATAATTATAATGCCCAGAGTTAAGAAGCATTTACTTCTTAACTTTCAGGTTAAATAATAGTACTTTCAGGTAACTATTGTATTGATTGCATATATATTTTAATTTTCACAGACAATATTATTGTTTCAATTTTTTCCATCTGAAATCATTGATGTCTCTTCCAAATTGCCACAGATATTACCAGAATTAAGATCTGAATTAGGGCCCTGCCTGGGGTAGCTCAGTGGATTAAGTGCAGGCCTGCAAACCAAAGGGTCGCCAGTCTGGTTCCCAGCAGGGCACACGTCTGGGTTACTGGTCAGGTCCCCTGTAGGGGGTGCATGAGAGGCAACCACACATTGCTGTTTCTCTCCCTCTCTTTCGTCTTCTCTTTGCCTCTCTCTAAAAATAAATTTAAAAAATCTTTTAAAAAAAGATATGAATTAGGTCTATATGTTGTGAAAGATCAGACAGTTTTGAAGTTTGAAATATGTGTTTTTTAATTGTATATTGTAGTCAATGTAACTATCTTCAATCTAAAGGACCAAAATGAATACTAGAATTTTGTTATTATAATTTATAAAACTAAATGAATGTTCAAGAAAGCTAAACATCAATTTCAATTTTGTTTAAGGTTATAGTGTTTATACTTCTGGGGTTATTAAAGCTTTGGGAGAAGGCTGTTACTGCCCTTCCTTATTGGCCAGAGTAATGAATTAATAATCAAGCATTGTTCTTGACAGAGGTAGAATCCAAGAAAAGTAAAAGAAATTGTAGTAGGATTACCTAGGTGTTGCCAAGCAATCTGATCACTTAACTTTCCAAGGATTACTCTTTATGCATAATCATATTTCACATTGGACTCAAATCATTTTATTTTTTAGGAATAGCATTGGTTATTGTCATTTCAATACAAGTGATGATAAATTACTCTGATTCATATTTAATTCTTTTAGACTTAGAGAAATCCTGGGTTCCAGAAACAGAAAGAAAGAAAGAATAAAAAAGAAAGAAAGAAAGAAAGAAAGAAAGAAAGAAAGAAAGACAAAACCTAACTTTGTCTTACAATTATGCAGCAGCAAAAACGATTCTACAGGCGTAGCTATTAAAAATCTCTGTAATCCTGCACACTAAACTTGTTTGTAAGGTAGACCATTAAAAACCAATTTAATATATGTGGGTTGAATTGCAAGACAAATAATATTTACAAATATGAACAACCAAATTGAAAACCACTCATTTGAGTTATAGTACTCTGCTATGCAATATTGAATCTATAAATATAAAACTTTAATTGTATTTAAAGTGCAACCAAATTTTCAGTGTGCAAAGGCAATTCCCTGGAATGCAATTGAAAGCAAAATTTAGGAGAGTGTATTGGAAAAAAGACTTGGGTAAAACCATTACTTAGGAAAAAACCATTACTTAGGAAAAATATTTGGTAATTTAAGGTGTTTAAAGAAATAGTATTTATACTTTGAAAAGTGGACTTCAGTGAATTGCAAATACTTTCATCATACACTTGTACAGAAGTCATGTCTCTATGTTTCAAACACCAAGATGTGAAGAAGAAATTGCAATATTAATCACAGGAAACTTTTAAATGTGTAATTTTACTAACAAACTTTCTTTGAGTACAGCATATCTTCTTAAAAGACACGATTCTCTCTATATAGTGGTACTAATTATGATACATTAAAAAGTAGAATATTTATAGAGGGAAAAATAATTCTTATTGAAAAATTGTATCCCTTTCCTTCCACACCTGCCCCCATCAAATTATTTGTTCAAAGTTCTTCTTGTTCTTCATTTTATTTTAATATAAAATTACCTCTTCATTTTGAAGAGTATTATCAAAACTGTTAGTTATTGGAAGAATGGAAGCCTGGGGTGTGAGAGACGGAATTTGGAGTATCTGGTTCTAAGAATGACCATGACCTTATTTGCACACTGTTCTCCACACACGCCAGTCTACGTGGAACTCGCTGCTTGCTCTGTCTTTGCACAGGCGTATCTTTTTCTGTTGAAATAGATGGTATGTGTATTTCTCTATCTCCTGTGTGTAATTCAAGACATTCTTGAAACTACCCACTTTAAAAATCTTACCTCTTTCACTATCTCCCACATCAGACCAGTTAACGGCCTCCAACTGAAAATTTCCCAACATCTAATATTTATAGGTATGATAAGTGATAACTTTCACTTATGTCTGAACCAAAATTTTAGAATTACCTTAATTAAAATTGAAAATCCTTTAAAATGAAAAACTCCTTGAAGATGAAATTTATTTATTTCATATCAATCACTAGACACCTATCACAATACTTAAATTTTAAAAATGCTTGAGGTTTTAGGACTAACAGTGACATTTTAATTTTTTCTGCCATAAATGCTGTTGCATAGAGTGCATTTGATGATATACCAATAGATGCATGTATAGATGGATGACCTCTTTGTATATGATCAGTTGTATAGTCAGTAACTACATATGCCTATGCATATACATATTTACACACATATGCACCTGTACATATATGTTAATGTTTATGTAAAGTCATATGTGAATATATTTCTTCCAAGCTGAATATTTATTTGTTCCCACTATATGAGGATGCCTAGCTTAACCTTGATCTTTTAATGAATTCCACTTGACAGAAGAAGTCATAGGTATGGTTGAAACTCATTTTTTTAAACATTAAATCGATTTTAAAAATGCACCACAACTGCACATAAAAATTGAGTACTAACCTAGATGAGCATTAGATGAATTACAATTTTTGTGCTAATGAACAAATTTATTCGGTAGGATGAGAGGTATGGGAAATTGTGATTCACTATAAAATTAATGTAACAGAAAATTTTCTCTTTGCAATCTAATGACTTTCTTAACTCAACATAGATCTTGAGATTCAGTGTTTTATTAAGTGCGGCTGGATCAAGTTTGAGCATTCAGATATCATTCTTGTCCATGGAGATAATTAATATGAGGTGATACAGCTTTTTATTTTAATAAGCGCTTATTTTCAGATCTCATGAAGTTTAGATGCTTTTGAAAACTTCATTACAATTTGGATTCTGAAATACCTATCTTGATATTCAATGTATAAATCAAATCTTTTTTAACTCCACGGGGAGGGAGAGCTCTGTTAGTGTCCTGTGTCTCGTTGTTGTGGAAACTCAAGTTGTTTTATAGGTAGAATCTAAGGAGAAAATTGTCATTGGCCATATTCGATAAAGGAAGACTTTTTTATGTGAATGAAATAGTTAAGGTTTATTTGTTCTATATTTCATACATATGGGAGTGTTTGTGTGTATATATGCATGTGTTTCCATGAACTTAATTTTTAGGATTGATATTTTTTAGAAAAGACTGTATTTCCTATTAGATTGGACTCCAGAACATTAACTGTAAGGATAAAAGTATGATTTGTTTACCATATGCAAACACTTGGATATTTGCACTCAAGCATCCATTCAAATGGCAGTGAGTTTTACTGAGTGTATAAGGTAGAGCTGAGGCTAAGTTGGTGTAAAAACTAAAAATCTCGGTGTTTATAAAGAAATGGTTGGTGTTTCAGCACTGCTCCACAGGGCTAATCACAGGTTCAGTTTGTGGCTTCAGGATCACACACGCCATGATCTTGCTCTGCATCACTAGGAATGCAGCTAGTCCTATTCCAAGGCCAGCCCGCAGCAAAGATAAGAGAATGGGGCACTTCATTAATATCCTGCACCTAATAACAAAGTGTGGGGATTTTTCCAACGCCACCAGCCAGTTCTCTCAGACACCAGCTGGTATTCTACAATTCAACTCAGTTCTTATACTATTTACTTGGAGAAAGCATCAGGTCCCGAGATGAAGGGCTCAGTTGTGTGAAACTGCCTCCAGGGCCCCCAGTCCAGACAAGAAGGGTCTTAGGTCCAGGCCATTTCCTCTGTTTCTGACAAACTGGCTGCTGTTTAGAGGTTTCTACACCCTCCTCCTTGGGACTGATTGATATATTAGAGCAACTCACAAAACATAGACCAACATTTTACTTACTTGATTACCAGTTTTTTATAAAAGGATATCACTCAGGAACAGCCAGGTAGAGGAAAACACAGAGCCAGGTATTTGGGAATGGACACCAGTGTCCATGCCCTCTCTAAGTGCTCCACCCTCCACCTCTGTGGGTTCACCAACCGGGAAGCTCTCAAACCCGAATACTTTGGGTTTTTTATGGAGGCTTTACTACCTAAGGATGATTTATTAAATCATTGGCTGTCGGTAATTAATTCAACCTTTAGACCCTCTGCCTCCTAGGCGAGTCACAAGGTTGGGAATGAAATCTCAATCCTCTAATCACCTGGTTGGTTCCCATGGCAACCAGCCTCCGTCCTTAGTTGCCACCAAAGTCACCTCATTATCATAACAAAAGACACCTTTATTGATCTCTCCACTTAAGGAAATTCCCAGGGTTTTAGGAGCTCTGTACCAGGAACACAGGTGAAGACCAAATATATATTTCTTGTTATAAATTGCAATATCACACTCACATTAACACATAATATTTTAAGGCCAAGGTCCGGAGGTGGAACACATTATTTCTGTCCACCCCCAGCTGGGCTGAACTCATTTACGTGACTGTTCATAACTGCAAGGCAAGTTGTGATATGCAGTCTCTGGCTAGTGCTCAGTTTAAACTGGGTGGGAGTTTCATTGATTAAAAGTAAGAAATGGTGAATGCGTGCTGGGAGATTGGTAGGTGTATCAATCACTCTGATGTCTGGGAAAGGTTTAAAAGTTTTCTGACTTTTTTTTTTACAATTTTTAACCTTTTCACTCAGAATAACTTGGAAGAGATGAAAGAATATCACTGTTGTTCCCAGAGGAAATAGGTTTTTCAGTGATGTCATGGGAAAAGAACTCCAGGGCCACTCAGTAAGAGGAGTTTTAAGACAATGGCAAGCTCTGTTAGAGCAAAAAGTGACAGGACACTCCTGCAGAAACAGAGAGGGGCAGGCTGTACGGTAGCTACTGCCCAAGGTCCTTGCTGACCTTCCATATATGTCCTTGGGCTCAGGGAAGAGCAGGCTTTCTTTCAAACTATCCAATGTCTTTCCTGGCCTTTGGAGAAGCTTGTGCCCTCCCCCCTTCGTGATCACCACTTTGGCTCCTACTGTGCATTCACTCAGTGAAAGCTATTCCTCTCACAATTTCTCAACCACCACTGCCATGCCCTATTCAGCCAGGCAGACTGTCCTGGGTGACCAAAAGGCTGTCTTTCCTGACGACTTGGATGCTTTTTGTCCATTTGGTAGAAGGACCCTTGATCCTGTTACTTACCCGTGGTGTGTGTAAAGCTGTTTTTTTTTTTTTTCCCACCTAATCGGGGTTAATCAGATGGCCAGTTCCACTAGCTCGCTCCTGTTTCGTTAATATCTAACAAACCACCTGCTCTAACGGGATGAGCTGAATTCAGGATAGTATCATTGGATTGTGCTACAGTCAGTGGTTTAAAGCGCTGTTTCTAACTATGCCTATGTTATCTCTTGTGGCTTTAATCTGAGAGACAAGCCTCATTTAATTATCTAGGATTACTAAATGCAATGTTAGGTCTATTTTCCAGAATTGTCTCATTGTGCTCTCTATTATGCATGGATAGTTAATACCATCTTGAGGATCGGCAGGAGAGATCAACTGTTATAGTGGACACTGATGGGGTGCAGGGCAAATATGCTAAAGTGGCATATGAATTATTTTGAATGAAAGTTGCTAGAGAAACAGCCAGTGGAAGAAGGACATTCTGCTCACCACCCCACTCTGTGCTGCTACAAGCAGAAAAGAACCCCCGCCCCCGTGACACCTGTACTCCCTGATAGAGAGACATTTATTTCTATTTAGAGATAGGGAATTGAGGGCCCGGTAGACTATCTAAGCAAACTCAGCTTAGTTACTTCATTAATTAGTACCAGTACCTAAGTTTCTTCACAAATGTTTTGTTGTCTAAAAGGTATACAAACAGCCTGCTCTTGTCATTTCTTAGGTCCTATGTCTATGAGACCTCTGTATGTACAAATTAAATTTGTTTTCTTTTTCTCCTGTGTTGTGTCCATTTAATTATTGGACCAGCCGAAAGAACTAGAGGGGTAGTGGAAATTTTTCACTCCCTGACTTACCATATCATATGGATATGTGTGGGTCCACACATATAGTAATGTGTTTTATATATATATATATATATATAATGTATATAAGACATATTATTAGACATAATAATAAATATGGATGCATATATATTAATTATATTAATGTGTTTTAGAGAGAGAAGAGAAAGAGTCATAAAAATAAATCTATCTCTCAAATTGGAAATTGAAGTCAGAAAAAAAGATATCATAACTCATTTTAAGTAAGTTGAAAGGAGTTTTGTAAATATCCTGATAAAAGTCAGTTTACTCAAATGCAGCTCCCAGTTAAAGTTACTCTGTGTTCCTCTCCTGGTGATTCACTCTTCTATCTTGAAAATTCCCCAGGGAATTTGTGTTTCTCTGTGTTTCATGCTCAAACGTCTTGATTATTTTAAGTAGGAGCACCCAGTATCCAAGATAGTTGGTGTTTACAGAAGGGCCTGAGAATGTGGCCCACAGAGCAAACTCTAAGACCCAAAAAACCTAGAGGAGATTCAGGACCAGAGTGAAACTACCTGAGCCAAGCCAGGAAGGGATGATAATAGTGGCAAGAAAATATACAGAAAAATGGAAGAAAGAAATGCAAACAGTGGGGTGCAAAGAAGCTACGATTCTACAATTGATCTTGAAATGAAACATAACATTAAAAAGTGTTCACAACTCTCCAGTGCAAATTCAAAGCATTTGCAATGTTTCTTGCTCAAACAGAAAATCTTTTTCCAACTAACTTAAACCACAAGGGAATTTTTCTATATCTAGAAGTGCAGATGTATAGCTAGGATAATTTGGGGATTGAGGATTGATTTATTTCAGCACTTCTGTAATAGGGTGCAGCCAAGAGGGGAGCCCCAAATAGGGATTTGTAATAGGGTCCAGAAGAGCCTGGAGATAATTGGCTCCACACCACAGGGCCACACCTGCCCAGAATGAGGGCAGCTGTGGCCAATTGTGGGAGGAGCCGGAAATGGGGCTGCAGAGGAAGATTAGCGCAGGGATTTAAATGGAGGCACAGCAACCATTGGGCGTCTCTCTTTTTGGGACCACATATCTGTTTAGGACCACGTGGCTTTGGTGTCTTGGTTGGGACCATGAGGCTTAGGTGAGAGTCAGGACCATGAGGCTTTGGAAGTGCTCCCTTTTGCCACGTGGAAGGTGCTGAGAGGACTGTGTGTGTTTGTGGGGAACTTTAGTTTGTGTTATTTCAAATGAATAATACATTCCTTTCCTTTTCATGAATCTCAGGCTTTGAGAGATGCCTTTCCTCTGGTGGCAGACATAACGAACCTGGGGGGTTCCTTTCAGGTAATAGTATGTTGCCTCGGCTGCCCTTGGCCCCCCCTTTTGTATTGTAACACATCCTGCTCTAATTCCCTAAGATTTTCTCCATGTGGCTACTTCATCTCCCAGTGGTTAGCAAAAAATGATAACAGCTGTTAAACATTTTACGTGGGTGAAGATACTGTCCAAAGGAGGATAATGAAGAAGGATTTTCCCAAAGTCCCTGTCAAATACCTTTAAAATGCACTGCCACTAATTGGGCCATCGGCACATTTCTGAACCAGATGACAAACTATTATCTTATACTCCAGTGTTTTTCCAAAATGTTATTGCTTTAATTCTGAAAGAATTAAACAGTGTCACCATTCACTTTTTAAAATTGGTCCTGTTTGGATCAGTTTCATATTGCCATTCTGCCTCAAGTCAGTTTGAGCAAACCATGGAACTTGGGATGGGATTGGCTTTTGTCGGGGCAGGTGTGCCCAATGAAATGAGGGAATACCTGAAGGAAATCAGAATTCTTTATGGCAGAGAAAACAGAAAGGGGGTCTATACAAAGTAAAAACGTCCTGCACGGTATCTCTTCCTGATGTTGTAATCTGAATCATGTCTCCCCTCAAACCATTCTGTTTTAGCCAGAAGCCCCAATATGACCGCATTCGGACAAAAGCCGGTAGGAAGTAACCGAGGGTAGGTGAAGCCATGGGAATGAAGCCTTAGTCCAATCGGACTGGTGTCCATTTAAGAAGAGGAGACACCAGGGAGCCCTCTCTCTCTGCACACAGAAACCAATGCTGATGGCATCTGAACTTGGACTTTCAGCCTCCAGAACTGTGAGAAAATAATGTTTAATTGCTTAGTCCACCAAACCTGTTGTACTTTCTTATAGAAGCCTGGGCAGATTAATGTACCTACTCTATACTTTTCTCTATTTGTGTTTACCTATAGCATTAGGCACTTTCAATTGTGAGTGCTCAGAGGAAAACACAGGCTGTTTTTCTTTTTTTTTTTTTTTCCATTCCATCTGCCTCTGCACTTAGGATTCTCTAGTTCTCTAATTATAGAGTGAAACCCTCAAGCCTCGGATGAAGAGGCTGGTTATACAACTGTCCCATAGCCCCCAGGCTTTTAAAATGCCATAGGCTGTGCATATTCCTGGACAGTTGTGAATCCCTATAGACTTCCCCTATGCCCCACTTACAGGTCGACTGACCTGCCGTAGAGGCTTGAGAAAATTTCATCTGACTCATACAAGAAAAACCAGAAAAGCTTTTCATATGACATGCAAGAATATTTAAGAAGAACCTGAAAAAGGAAGGCTTAATCAGAACTGTGGTGAAATTTACGGTCTAAATTGAGGGGAGGATGCTTTGTAAACCTAACCTCAGCTTGGATCTTCTTCACACTTGTTCTAAATACCTACACCCGTTCACTTGCTTTTTCCTCTTAGTTGAAAAACCTTTTTGATGAAGAACATCACTTCTTAATGCTGTATCTGTCCTCAAATAATCAGAGAACCTTGGGTTAAATTTCCTTAGGGCTACATTAAATTTGCTTTCCATCAAGTTTGTGAAGGTAGATTTACCAAGATAGTGAATCCCTAATCTGGATGTTCATTTTTAATTTAAAGTATGAGTTCTGGACAACACAGGACAGGGGAGCAGGGAAGGTTTATGCCGTACACATGCAATTAGGCTGAGCTGGGACTCCTGCCACTTAATTGTTACAGTTGCAATTTATTGGTTTCTAAACATTGTGAGTACACACCTCTACTGAAGATGCAAAACATTATTTTTTAACATGTTCAGGAGGATCGGGGAGAGCAAACTGCAGTAAAATATACTGGAATTTCTATAATAAAACATGAATATTCACACTAAGTGTGATAAAGATTGTAAGATCAATTCAAGTCAGCTTTTGCTTCTGGAAGTACTTGGGTCAGGTTGAGTTTGCAGCCATCGAGTTAATTAACAAAGAAGCTTTATTTTTCAGACTTTTGGATTTCAGAATTGGATAAGGGGTTACAGACCTACAATATCTTCCCACCCAGTCCAGATTTAAAGGGACATAACTGAGGCACAGACAATAAAGAACCATGTTCAAGATTTCATGGCTGATGACTGGTGACAGTATAATTCAAACTCCTGCAGAGCAGATTCATCAGGTCATCTTGGTGTGACGGGGTGAGGAAGGTGTCTTGGAGGAAGTGGCATTTGAACTTCACTATGTTGGCATTTTGGATGTTTTCCATCACCAAGTAAATCTGAATGAAAGAGATTCAAACATGACCTTTGGATGTGTTTGGCTGGTTGGAAATAGGACTAGAAAGGGAGGAGGGGCCAAATCATACTCTAAAGCATTAAGTTAATTCATCAAAAAATGCAGACACTGTCCTGGAAGTAAGAGGAGCATGACTGAATGATGTAATGGTACAGTCAGAATCGTGTGTTTGGAGGGGAGAGGAGTGGTAATGAGTCAACGATGCATACCTAGATAGAAAGAAAGGTAGGCACTAATGAACATTTTCATGCACGTAACATCCATAACTAAATGGAAAGAGTCCCTTGCAGTCCCCATGAAATTCTAGCCCCTAAATTATTGCATAAATTAACAGGAGCTCTCACTCCTACTCTTAACAAATCAAATTTGTTCTATTCCCATGAATATTAAATTATGATATGACCCTGTCCTTATCATGCTAAGGCACAATCTGCAGTACTGATTGTGGTACCAACAGAGTATGCATTTTTTGAAATTTGTGAGTTCGTCACTAATTTGAGAGAGACTTTTAATACTGTTCTAGTCAATATTTGGTACAATCATCCCTCCTTATTTGCGAGGGGCATGTTTCAAGGCCCTTAGTGGATGCCTGAAACCACAGATAATACCAAACTCTGTTTATACTATGGTTTTCCTGTACATGCATATCTACCATAAACATTAATCTACAAACAGGCATAGGACAAGATTAACAGCAACAATAATAAAATAGAACAATTTAATGTATAAAGTTGAGGACATTTTGAATATTTTTACATTATACCAATAACTAAAAAATAAACAGCTATTTCTAAAATAAAAAATAGAACTATTATAACAATATACTCCAGTAAAAGTTACATGAATGTGGCATTAGTAAGTAAAATAAGGGTGATTTGAACACAAACACTGCAAGAATGCCACAGTTGTTCTGATAATTCGAGGGCTACCACCAGCTAAGGGTAGGGTAGAGGGTGCAGGCGTCGCTCATTCTACTGCACTTCATTCACTGCACTCCATTTTCTTACACTTCTGAAATATCGAAATTTTTGCAGTGTCAAGGTCTGTGGCAACCATGCATCAAGCAAGTCCTTTGACATCATTTTTCTAACAGAATTTGCTCACTTTGTGCCACATTTTGATAATTCTTACAACATTTCAAACTTTTTCATTAGTAGTATGTTTGTTATGGTGATCTTTGACAAATCCTTTGTGAAAGGGAGTCAATTGATGGGGTGATCAATATGGCACACTTAAATTGTTGTCTTATTTTAAGAAATTACCACATCTGCCCCAGCCTTCAGGAAATGCCAGTCTGATCAATCGGCTGTCACCAACATTGAGACAAATCTCCCACCACATAAAGTCTCAGATGATGGTTAGCATTTTTAGCAATAAAGTATTTTTAGTTAAGGTATGCACGTTTATTTGACATAACTGTATCACATACTTAATATACTACAGTATAGTGTGACATAATTTTATATGCACTGGGAAAACAAAATTTTGTGTGACTCACCTTATAGCAATATTCGCCTTACTGAGGTGGTCTAAACCCAAAATGATAATATCTCCAGATTATCCCTGTACAGCATGGACACATCTAGGTGGGACTGAGTGGGACCAATGCAAGATTTTGTCATGCTACTTGAGATGGTGCACAATTTAAAATTCATGAATTGTGTATTTCTAAAGTTTTCCTTTTGGTATTTTTAGACTACCACTGGTATGGGTAACTGAAACTACTGAAAGTGAAACCACAGATAAGGAGAACTAATGTATTCAGTTAGTACTTTGACTAGTTAAGGATTTACTCTTAAAGATGTTAGAAATGATGACATTATGGGAAAATGTCTAAGATAGTTGGTTATTTCACAAACTTCCAAGTTGTAATCATGTGATATAAGCACACCCAACTGGATAGATTTGAGACTCCTATCTAAAGACATCACTCACGGAGTAAAAGCACAATGCATTAACTAAAAATGTATTACCCTTATGGGGGAAGAAGGGATGAGGAGGCAATATAACTTAAATAGATATGTCCTTTCACATGCATTGCTGTAAATCAAAATTGAGTCTAGAAAGGGAGTCAGGCAAAACAAGATGACAAAATTTACAACAAAATATCAAAACTGTAAAAGAAGTTCATAAAAATGTGTTAGCTGAGGGTTACAGTCACTGCTGTTTTTGTTATAATAGTAGATGAAAGAATTAACTATGGTAGTACTGAAGTAACACCAAGCTAATGAAAGTTCTATCAGGTTCCCTAATATACAGCCTGGTTGTTCATGTTCACCTGTATGGCTCAAAACTGAAGTTTAGGGCATAAATGAATGCTAAGGAATTGTATTCTCCAAATGAATATGTTGGATAAAAATATGCACACTGTACATGTAGGTGTGTGTATATATCCATATATAATTATTTTTTATGTTTGTGTGTGTTTGTATATATTTAAAGGAACGAGTAATTATTTCTAATATAAGAGTTTAAAAGTTATTTGATGTGAAAACTTTAGGAAGTTTGGCCAGTTAATCCATGGCCATCCATTTGTCTATGAGCTGTACATAATCATTTTTGGTTTTTACCAGAAGGGTTTTTTTGGTGACATCACTTCCCTTAACCATTAAGTTCATTTACATAAATTCATTTTACATAGTTAATAGTCATAATTTACCAAGTTTTCTATTTATCTTTAGTTGTCTCTCACTTTCCCAACTCTGAAAGGTGTTTTGAGTTTAAACATTAAATTGTCAGTTCTGTTCAATATTTTAAAGATGCAGATGATGAGGTAATCACCCACAAAGCTGCTGACAGTATTTTGACAGGTCTTGAGCTGACCCCACCCATGAGTCATGCTGATGTGTATTTAATTAAAGATTTTTTTCCTTAACCTTAAGTTTATTTCCATATTTCTACTTTTCACTATTGTCTTTTTAATTTTATTTATTTAATAAAAAAAAACAAGAATCTCTGGGGACATAAATAATGTAAGGTTTGTGGTAAAAAAAATTGATATGGCCAAATAAGGAAAGGAGGAGCTACATGAAGAACATTTTTCCTGGAGAATTCTGTGTTTGTCGGGTCCCCGCCCCTACAAGAGGGTGGTTGAGAAGAGTAGGTTTTCCTATGCAAGATTCTTAGAGAAAACATGTGTTTTGTAAAGTTAAGCTGTTTAATTACTTTAGAATTCAATAATGAGCTAAGTATAATTCCCAGATGAGAATATTTATGCACATCATCCATTATTAACTGCTGCACAATATTAAATAAAAAAAAAAAAACATCTCCAGGCATCCTGGTATGAATTAAAAATATAAATGCCACTAGACTATTGATTACTGTTCTGCATAGTTACACTTTAATATGCACAGTAATGCAAACTAAATATGTTAAGAATCCTTCAACCATTCTTCTGGAATTACTGGTATATTTTCTACAAAAAGCTCACAATATGTCTGCTATTACATGAAAAAAAGTTTGTAAAATGATCTATTTTAAATACAGTGTTTATAACACATGTATTTATAATTTATGGAATATGGTCTTTCTTGTTTACATATGTTGGAATAATCAGATTTTTAAAATATAGAATGCATCCCATTGTTATTAATAATAGGCTATAGGTCACATCACTGTGTGAGCATTTAGGACATGGCATCTTTAATTTTCCAAGAAGAGTCCTGTTTGGTAAATTAGCTCAATGATTTCAATCATGATACTACTGCTGAGAATCCACCAGTACACAACCAATCGCGTCAGATGCAGGTGTGATCACATGATAAATGAGGTCAGAGTTTTCTGACCTCCCAAAGCCTATCCTCTAACTAGGGAGACAGATTATAAGAGATGATGCCTACCAATGTAAAACTTCTCTCCTTATGATGTTTTAAAAATTTTAGCAGAGTCCCCCCTCAGCTACTTTTTCACTTTTACTGGTCCCCAAAAATCAGTTTACCTGATGTGTATCTGTATTTATAAGTACAAATCTGCATATGAACTTTTAAAAAGTCTTTTATTGTTATTACTTTTTTAAAAGATTTTATTTATTTATTTTTAGAGAGGGAAGGGAGGGAGACAGAGAGAGAGAGAGAAACACCAATGTGCAGTTGCTGGCGGTCATGGCCTGTAACCCAGACATGTATCCTGACTGGGAATCGAACCTGCGACACTTTGGTTTGCAGCCTGAGCTCAATCCACTGAGCTATGCCAGCCAGGGCTTATTTTTATTACTTTTAATAGAGACAATGGGTGAATCTAAAAGAAAAATGCGAACTCAATTTCAATATCCAAGTTTACTAATTCTACATAACTTTTTTAGAGAAAACAAGAAAGCAGTATTCAGTCCACAACGGAGGTTGTTAACATAAAGAATCACTACAGGGAAAGAATCTTCTAAATACAGCCACCCTTATTTCCAGTCAGAAAATAATCACTATTTCCAAGCTACATTGGGCTGAATTTCCTGGTAACAAATGTGGTAATACAGAACTCTATGAAAGTTAATGTTCCAATGAGAACTCCAAAATGATCTCCTCAAAAAATAATATTGGTGCATTAAAATAAAGAATTACACATTAAATTCCAAGTTAAAACTCTCATAGCATTAATGGAAAAATAGGCTATGATGTATTTACCTTATTTTTTTTTTATTTTAAATACTTTTTAAAGTGTTGGAAGATATTTAGAGAAATTAATCTATACCAAGATATAGAATCTCATCACTGAGAAACTTTCAGAAGCATTTCAAGCAAATAAAACAAAGAATTTTAAAAATAGTATTTTGTTACCATTGTCGATACAGGACAACCATTTCCACTGTTGTTCATTATTCCATAATTTCTGTTGATTTGTGTTTTCATACCATTACAGGACTCAGCTTGATTATATCTTAACCATCATGTGTTGGTAAGTTACTTGCCTTCGTCTTAGACACCACTGTCTTCTTTTCTTTACTTTTTTCATTTTTCTTTTATTCTACTTTAAACACCCATTAGAGTTGGTTAGGAATGTTCTATTCAGTTTGTAAATGAGCCAGAGAGATACCAACTCTGCAAAACATGTATCCTTCCACACTCCTCACTACCCCACTTCCAATTTGTAGACACAAACTTCTGTACAGGTAGAACCTGCTCTAAGATTAGCCTCTGAGAAGAAGAATATCAAACAGCAAATATCCAGCATTAAAAACACCAGTGCTTTTCACTTTTCAAAATGGGCTGGCGAAGAACAAGCTGTGTCAGCACGTGACCTCCAGCATCCCAAGCTGCTGAGATATGGTCCAGCCTCTGCTGAAGGACCTCGCTTATCCCACACACTACTATGGCCATGCTCAGTGACCAGTCCTGTGTGATACTGGGGAACTTGTCACTGCTGAGCCCCATCAGATCCCAGAGCCAGGGGATCTGGGAGCCAGTCCCCTCTTGTGGCTGTGGTAAAAGTTGGAATGTGGTATATGGGGACAAGCTCATTCTATGGAGCAACCAGATACTTTGTCTTCCTGTTGGAGACATAGGGAGGGAAGCAGATGGGGTGTGGCCAGCAGCAACTTCAAGGTCGCAGGCAGATCCTCATCAGGTCCCATGTACAGGCTGGTTAGAACTGGAATTTCTAGCAGCAACTGGGAAAGTATGCAGCCAATTCCTTCCCAGATAAAAGTAGGAGGCAGACCTTTTTGTCTGTGTCTTGTGCCCTGAGCCCAGGTGTGTGGCCACAGGGAGCATTTGTGCACACATTTTAAAAATGCTTTCTTGTTTGCTCTTGCTTTGTGTGACTCATGAATGTAAGCCCTGTTGCTTATCAGAGACAGGTGGCTTGGGAGGTCAGTTACTGTAAATGTTGGGGTACTAGATGAGTGGGGAGCTCCTTCTAGGGTGAAACTAGAGGTCTAGTTCTATTGTTGGAGCAAGCCAGGGGGTAGATGTGGGAAAGTGCCCACCAGCTCTTTTGAGCTTCAGGGAGGATTCCAGTCAGCACTCAGATGCAAACTAATTAGAAGCTGGAGCCTGGAGCCACAGCTGGTAAAGGATGCATCAAACCTTTCCAGGGGAAAATTGGGTGATGGGCATTTCTGTCTGCTCCCTTTGCCCTGATCCTGAAGGGAACGGCTGTGGGCAGTGCTCTTGAGCTCTCCTGTTTAACAATCGCTTCTTTCTTTGCTATAGTCCTATGAGACCCATGAATGCACACCACACTGGCTATCAGAGATAGGTGCTTTGGGGACCCAGCCATTGGGTGGCAGCCTTAGGAGTTGGGGTGCTTGCTCTATGTGTGACCCAAACTCTCTGCTCTTCAGGGAGAAGCTGGGGGTCGGGGGATCTCCCCCAATTGTAAGACACTGACCCCAGGTTGGGGTATATGGCCAGATTGAGTCTCAGCCTTTCCTACCCTTTTCAAGGTGAGTATCTTCTCAGTTACCTGAAGTTTAGGAGTCACCCAAATCTAGTGCCTGGATTTCTGTGAGAGAAACATGCTGTGTGTTCACAGGAGAGAAATTCAGGAGACTCCCCTGTTGCCATGTTGGTGGCATCTCTCCTTTCCCCTTTCATGAAACGCATTTGGAAAAAATGTAGCATGCGCCTCCTTTACTCATGCAGATTTTCCAAAGAAATGTACAAAAAAAAAAAAAGACAGAAAATCCTAACCCTACTAGGATGTCATTGCTATTGTCAGTCTTGCGGTTTGTATAGTATAATTATTGTTCAGAACTCTCCACTGTTTCTTAAGACAGGTTTGTGTCAAATATATACTCACCTGGTTTGCCACGGGCATGTGTCAACCACCATCCTGCAGGCTCCCACACTGACTGCTTTCCCACCAAACTACAACGGGCATACAGTGCAGTGAACACACTCTGTCAATATAAAAATGTACACGAGCATCATGTTCTTCAAGGAACCGAGGAAGGACATCTCACAGCTCATGTCGGCTACACCACACTATTCGTAAACGGTTGTCTCCGCCAAATTAATTATTAATTAATTCAAGAATATAGAAGATCCTTGGCTTAAAATGTCTAGTTCAAATTCAGATATCTACTTAGTTCTGAAAATCACTAAGATAGAGCTGGCACTGACAATTTTGAATGATTCCACTATATCATTAAGAGATTCGCAGGCTAAGGTTATTTTTTTTCTTAAATGAGGCAGTAAGCAAAATCTTATTGTACCATGTAAAAATTATTAACTTTAACATGGCCCTTTGAGTCAATTTGAAGTATTATCTTCATTTATAAATGGGTTACTGAGCTGATGAAAGACTAAGAAATGACCTCCCAGGCATTCAGACATTGAACCAAGAATAAAACTCAGCAGTCTTGGTTTTAAAAAAAAGATATGATGACATCAAACTATAGGTATTTCAAAATTCAGTGTTAGAAATAATTGTTTTAAAGATTTTGAATCGAATATTTGGAGCTGGTCTTTGGGGTGCTGTTCAACCCATATTTTGGGTAAGCCTAAAATTAGGGTGTAGAGATCTATTCTTACCATTATTACCTGGGTTGCTTTTTTTTTTTCTCTGCAGTCTATCACACCCTTAAATGTCTGAGTCTGGCATTTCTGGAAGGAGAACGAATTAAAGTCTCAGAGCAGCACAGAGACAGAAGAAAGAGAGGCAGTCTGAATACACACTATTAGACTCAGTACGCTGCTTGCCCATCCTCAGGCACACGCATTCCCAAACCCCCTGTTCATAATGTCTCGATTCCACAAGCGTTGCCACTCCACTTCTCCAGTTCCCTCCCACTCTTTTCTCAATTATCTTCCCACAAAAATTTAATTGCACGTCTAAATATAGCTTCAAGGGAAGCACACCTCCCCCGCTCCAACACCTTTAGGTAAAACAACATTTGGAGTAATTAAGTTACTCTCTCAGTTGTAAAAGCGAAATGAAAATCTCTATTAGTTTGATCCTCTTTCTCAGAGTTTTCCTGGAGTGTTTAGTCGATCATTCAAATTTGTGGACCTAGTATCATCTGTGTTGTCGAAATAGCACTAAATGTTAGAGCTAGAGGATACCATACTCAGTGTTGGAATTCCAGTTAATATTCTGTCAAATTTTATCAGAAAATTCATGGTATTCAGGTAATTAATTAATTAATTATAAGATCTTTCTGAGAGATCCAAAACTGTGGCTATTATCTTCCACTTATTGGTACCATTTGTACCATATGGGGCACACACAAGTCTCCTTCTGAAAAATGATGCCTGGTCAAATTTTGAATGTACTATTATTTCACATATTAGCATTTCTCTTCAAGCTGATACCCAATACTCAGTGAACTCCATGAAATGCTTTTATACAGCTCAGCAAATTGGTGATTCCTTACACCATGTTTATTCTTTATTGTTTCATACATTTTTCCTCTCTGTATAGTACTTACAACCACATAAGGCACTTTGTTTTATTTACCACTCATTCATTGTCTCCTTAATGTATTTGCATACATTAAAAGAAGTTCCCTACAAAATGAAACTTATCTGCTCTTTTCATTATCAAAGTCCTAAAATATGAAACAATTCATGGCACATGGTAGGTATTCAACAAGAACTTGTTACATGAATGAATAAATAAATGCATCTTTTGGCTCTAAATGATCCTAGGGAACAAGCACGTTGTAGAAAGCCTTCATTTGATGTGTGACACTGAGTGGCAAGACCACAAATGAATTGTTTTAAATCACACAGAGAGTTCGCAGCCAGGGTTGTACTAAAATTCAGGTCAGTCAGTTAACTCATTCTAAGACTGGTCATTATACCACACAGCCTTTCCCCTGGTAACTGCAGTCTCATAATCTCAGTTAAAATGTGGCATTTCTAATTAGAGAACATTTCTATGTTATGTGTTCCATGTAGACTATAATTGCAATATTTCTATGATTGAATTTTTTTAATGTAGGCTTCTGAAATTGTGTCCATTTTTAAGAAACTTATATCCTTGTTTACTTCGTACCTGTGACTAGCAGACACCTCACAATTTTTAACAGCAATTGGAGCGTGTGCATTTTCCTCTTTCACTCACGCCATTTGAGTGATGCCTGCTGGTTTCAACCCATGTTTCCAGAGTATGGAGATTATTCTAAATAAGAATGCTGGTATCTCTGATATTCAGTGGCAAATTCAGATTTATGTTTACCACAGATTTATTTAAAAGGCATTGATGCTAAAGTATGCAAAGAAAATAAAACAACTGCCACGGACTCAATTAATCTGCACAAGCACTTTCATTGGCCAGTAGTTATCGCTTTTTAATGCCCAGGAAGGTGTACTAGTTTTCTCGGGCTTTCATCCCCAAACACCAAATCACTGGGTGGCTTAGTACAAGAGAAATTCATTCTCTCATAGTTCTGGAGGCCAGAAGCTTGAAACCAAGCTGTTCGTGGGATGGGGTGAGGCATGCTCTCTCTGAAGACCCCCAGTGTGAATCCTTCCTTATTTCTCTGACTTCTGGTTTTTGTCTGAAACCCTTGTGGTTTTCTGACTCGTAGAGACATCTCCCTCTTCACCTTCTGTGGCGTCACTGTCTTCCTTCTGTGTATGTCTGTCCCTGTGTCCTGTTGTGAGCAAATATTCAGATATAGTTTTTCCTATAAGTCAGCCAGGCAACTGCTCGGCTAGCTGCCTGCTGAGCATCCTGGCACCAAGGGATACACAAGAGTCACACAGAGTATGCTATTCACTCAGCTTTTATTGCATGCAGGTTCGTTCACAGTAGAGCATCAACATACATTAATATCCTACTCACAGGCTAACAATATAAGAAGAATGTAACACACACACACTTAGAGCAATCAGTGGGAAATGAGCCCGAGGCCCAGAGTCTCAGTCTGCAGGTCCAGGGGACAGCATGGGGGCAAGCGAGTCATCAGTATCTTGCAAGGAAGGATCTCAGGAGCCATGTGGGCAGCAGGGCAATCAAAGTCCTCAGCCCAGCAGACAGAGCCATGGGTGTCCAACACCAGGGGAGATCAGCGTGGCATGGGACAGCACTCTAGTGTGTGGAGTTTGGCTGTCTCGACAGTGGTCTGAAGTCTGCCTCAGTTACACATTGAAAGTGGTATATCCCACCCCTCTGGGTCTCTTGATAAGTGTCTTGGCTCCTCTGATGCCAAGTGAGGAACTTGCCTGGGAGCCTATCTGTGGGTGGTCCCACTCCAGAGACACAGCTATTCTGGTTGTGTGTGCAGATATCTTGGGTGTGTCACCTTGCCAGGTGTGTCTGGTGTGACTTGGGTAGTTTGCCTCCTGAAACGAAGTGTCATGGCTGACCGGCAGCCATCTGGGTTGACATGAGTGACTCCTTTTTGTTTTATATACTTTATGTTATTTTGACTGGACCAAGGCATTTTATCGGTTTTGCTCACCACACGTCTAAAATTCTTCTAAGTGTACCTGACACACTGGATTAGGACTCGTGCTAATGACCTCAGTTCAACTTTCCTCAGTAAACACCATGTTTCCAAATAAGGTCACATTATGAGGTGCTAGGAGTGAAGTCTTCAACGTATTTTGGGGAAGGGGGCACAATTCAATCCACAGGTTGTAGATATTTATTATAATACTCATATAATGTTATGCTGAAAGTGACATATATCAGTCCTAATGCATGTATGTCTGTCTGTACATATATGTGAGACATGTGTTTTATACATACGTAAATATGCATATGTGATAATACAAAGTTATAAACTTTCTAGTCTGACGAAAATTTTCTCCTGCTATGACCAAAGTCAGGCATTAGCAATTTAAGGTATAATAGGTATTCAGCACATAGTGTTTTTACCTGATCAAATTATTTTTAAAGTCTGTTCATAAGACTTCATTTTATGTACAATATCACAAGCTTCTTCCTCATGCTTCTTTTCCATCTTGTGTCAGATACTAAAATGGAGCAAAAAGAGGAATTCATTGTCATCACAATGTTGGAGCACTGAAATTACATGATGTCCAGGAATATTTTTATAAATCCAGTAACAGCTGAGAAAACAAAAATCTCTTGTCACTGAATCCGAGGTTGAAAGAAAAGAGTTAATACACAAATGTAACTGAATCCAGGCACTTTCCATATAAAGTAAGTAGTTTTCTTATTTTTCTTGTTTGGAGCCTAATATTAGAAAAAGAGGTCGTCAGCTTACATATTCATCACAGTTAAACACATAGAACAACAGTGTTTTCAGTGAAGACATTTCATTTCTTACCAATGATAAAGAAGAATATCAGAGCAAATAGAACATAAAATTCAATTTCTTTTAACAAATAATACATTTGTCTAACAAATCTGTGGAAAGCAATTTAGATAACACAGTGGCTACCATGGGATTCGCTGTGGTGGAAAAAAGGTAACACTATATGGTAGAAGTCCTACTTGGGAAAATCTTAGTCTAAATTCTGGAGGTATTCTCCTACCTCACAATCCATCAGTGTCAATCTGTTATTTTACTGTTGGAAGATGGCCCCACTCCCCTTGTTCAACGTCTGTCCCTACTGGCTGTAGAGCCCACCGCTCACTCTGTGTTGGTTGGATTTCTGCTGTTGTCTGTGTTCTAAATGTTATTCTGGAGTGTGACTTTCTATTGGCAGGTTGGATAACATAGGAAGGAAGAATAAAGATCTAAATGTCTTGGATACAGATTTAATAGTTCTAGTTTATTTTCACACCTAGAGGAAAAATATGGATATTCAATTAAATTTGTCTACAGTCTCATTGCTTGTCACACACAACAGCCAGCTTGCAGGTTGTACATTAAAAAGTAACTTATGACATTGTCTCAGAGATAGGAGCTTTATTTATAGGTATGAACCCAATATATGTATAGTACATATACATACACACACACAGGTGGAATAATAGTCTTCATAAAAATGATTTTAAAAACACTCTATCATTTATTCAAAGGATACATTTTACAATTTAAACATTGTTATCACAGGAGGGGTACAAGATTTGGAGAAATGCCTTGATTTTCTTTTTATTATTTTCAACATATTAACCTTGGTTTCCAAAGATAAACTCTAAAAATATTATCTTAAAACATAAATGATGCCTTTGATATAGGGTCCCTCCATGTGAGTAATGGCTGTGCAGCCCTCTGATTGGGAATCCTCACCAGCGTGCTGTCAATACCCCAATTGATTCTTTAATTGGGATATTTACCTTCCTGCATTTGAACATTTTGCCTCAATAGTATTTTTCCACAGTGAATTTACATTTATTTTAGGGAAGCTGAATTAAACTTGAAGAATTATTTTAGCCTTCAGAATATTTATTTTAGAAAAAAAAATGAATTTAATCATTCTGTGTTCTAAGGAAAATTTCATTCCTATTGTGGTATAATATTCACAGTGCTCGCAGGTAAGGGTTTCCTTTTCTATTTCTGTTAGGTTATCTCCTGGTTAGTGATTTCTCATGGGTTGAAGAAGGAGTTGTAGCAGTAGGATCTGTGTTTTAATACTGGAAATATATTATGGAAGAAATTATTTCATTTTGCAAGTGATCGCTTGTTTATTTATGGGTTTTTATGTAGCAAATTCTTATGTCATTTGTGTTGTGGGCAGAAGCTGCCCTAAGTGATTAAAACAGTAATTAACTTAATCATCCAACAACCCTGCAGGGCTCCTGAATAGTTTGAATTAATTTCGCTCAGCAAATATGCATTTCCTCTTCTACTCACTGTGGTTGAGTTTATTACCCTGCCCAGCTGAGGCAGAGCCTTCCTTTGGCCTGCTTGCTTACAAATCTATAAGCATATTTGATGGGAGCACAAATCTTCAATGTGCTTGTGTTTTGGCTTGCCTCTTAGGCTCTTATGATATGTCACACACTGACCCTTTGGCCTAGGTTCCAGAGTGAATGCCTTAAGGGAAGACCTGAACCTAACCTGCAACTTCAGTCTGGCCAAGAAGAACCACCCAGGCCAGCTCATCCATCCTAGGTGAAGTGAACCCTCTTTAGGGTTCTACCAAATCTAACCTTAAGGGTGCTATTTGATCCTTTGGCCTCCCCCTGACAGTAAACCAGCAATCACCAAAATGAATTACCATCCTTCCAGGAATAATTGACTATGGTTTTCATGAAAGGGTGGATAGTTGCCACACAGTAGGAGCAGGAGGAGTGTGGCTGGGCCTGAGTAAATTCTTTGGGTCACTTCTTGCCACACCCATGTTGGGTTTAGTGCCCATAGCTTGACAAGAGCATGATACCCTGAGGTTGCTGTCACAATGAGGTCAGAAACTTGAAGAGGCTACAGTTTATCCTGGGCTGTCGAGTTAGTGCCTCAGACTGAGTTTTTGAAGTCTTGGTATGAACCATTGTAGAAGACTAGAATTGGTAGGAGAGCTTTTCTTTTACCTCCGGCAAATATTATTCATAACTTTTCAACTATCCGTAATTACCTTCAAGAGATATTTCAACCTCAGCTGAAAATCTGAACAGCTTGCCCCAAGAACAAAAATTTCAAAAATAAATAGCCATAAATCTACTCAAAAATTATAGGTGGAAAAAATCAACGTTGAAAGAGGGAGTAGGGATAGGAGCCATGGCACGTAAGTAAATTAAGCTTCTACGTTTGCTTTTAAATTCATCATTTTCATAAGTATGTCAGTTAAATATGATGATTAATCATAATATTTTTTCTAAAAGGCACGCTTTGTTAGTCATTTCTGGAGGTGTTCTCCAATATACCCTGTAGCCACTGTCAGTGAGAAATAAACCTCCCCCTTGCCCTTCTTGAGTTCGTATGGTTAGACTAACAGTAAAATTGACACAAGGTCTGATTAATAAGAGACAAATTAATTTAATATGCGCATATGGGAGATCATAAATGATGCTCAGAGAACTGAAGGACCATCCTGCTTTTTATGGTTTTTAGACACAGAATCAATAAATTTGTGAATAATTGACAGAAGAAACTTAGGTTTGGGTGATCGTTAGTAAAAAAATATAAACAGAAAGAGGTCTAGAGCAATAAATAGTAAAATTTAACAAGGTTTGTTTATTTATAGGCTTCTTGGCTCTGGATTCCTTAACTCTAGTGATAAAAGGAGTCTCTCTGAGCCCCCTTACAACAAAAAGGGTACCTTTCACTGGGGAGATTTCACTGGGGAGATTTATTTCCCACAGTCGAGGAGACTAAGGAGGGTAGACTTGCCCTTTGTCCACCAGCTGCTTGTCAAGTAACTTTAATTTAAAGAAGTGCTTTTCAACCGGTGTGTCCCAAGAAGCACACTGGTGTGCCACCAGAATTGTTAAAAGGTGCATTACCTGTTTAGTCAGGGTCACTGCCCTCCTTTTCCTTAGATTATCAAATAAAAAAATGACAACAGGCAACACAACAATATCTGTCTAGTGTAAATGAATCAAAATTATACCTGCTTTTGTCAGATTGGCGGAATATACAATATATACATTTTGAGGTGTCACAGAATGTTAGTAACTGCTCTCTGTGGGCCATGACAGGAAAAAGGTTGAAAAATGCTAATTGGAAGTGATCAGTCTGTCATTATGGGGCATTTCTGGGCAGCCTCTCCTGGGCCTCAGCACCACCCCCTTGACTTAGCTCGTCGTTCTGCTCCACGTGAGACACTTTAATTGTGTAAAGGGTCATATGTTGTGCTACTTTAAATCATGGGTACTATGTTATTATTACCTTGTCTTTGCATTTGACAAAATATAACAAATTGCATACCTTTGTCTAGATTTTCTTTCTGTCGGTATTATAATCACAAGCAACACAAACAAATGATTATGTCATGAAAATACTTGAAAACATGCTAGACCGACCCTGGCTGGCGTAGCTCAGTGGATTGAGCGCAGGCTGTCAACCAAAGTGACACAGGTTCAATTTTCAGTCAGGGTGCATGTCTGGGCTGCAGGCCATGACCCCCCGTGACCGCACATTGATGTTTCTCTCTCTCTCTCTCTCTCTCGATCTCCCTCCCTTCCCTCTCTAAAAATAAATAAATAAAATCTTTAAAATATATTAAAAAACAAAGAAAATGTGCTAGACCAAGAAAATCAACAACAAACACAATGCTCAGGCCAAGCCATTTTCTCGAACCCGCTGGCAGCAATGACCATATTCTGCCTTGTGTGATGTGCTCCTGTGTATAATGCACACCCATGTTTTTGGCCCAGACTTTCAGAAAAAAATCTTCTGTTTCAATTTTTAATTAATTTATTTGTTTGTTTGTTTATTTATTTATTTACTTTTAGAAACAAAACCAATTTTCATATTCCAGGATATTATTTTGCATATGGATATCATCATTGCTTTCTAGAGTTACACTTTTATCACATAAGTACAAACAAAAGAATTAAAAGCATTTACATAGACGCAGAATTAGTAATAAGCATGTATACTACCCATCCTTATTTTTCTCTTAAAAATTTTGGACCAAATCATACACAATATGCACGGCAAAATATTGTATCTGAAAAGGGAACTGAGATATTTCTATATTCTTAGGGTTGTTGCTGATTGACTACTCACCACCTAGAAAAATTGTTTTTTTGTCTAACTGAAGCCCCACAGAGTACCAGTTTTGTGTTCACGACTGAATTTTGTGATATTTCAGCTAATATGAAATAATAGTATAATTTGGAATTCAGTTACTCTAAATATTATCATATGTTATTCTCTCAAGAAAAAAATACATACAGCATTATATATTACCAATTCCTGGAATTGGTTGAGTTTAAAACAGTCTCAAACACAGTTTTCTAAAAAAAAAAAAAGTAGAAATAGTCGCAAATATAGGCAATTTTTACATACTTTAATTTTATTAGAGAATTAATTATGGTTCCTCTCGTTTAAATTGACTTTGAATAATAATTTGATGTTAGCAGGCAAGGTCTATAGTTAGTAAGTCTAAGTTACTGATAGAAGACAATTTGAAATGATTATGTGAATAAAAATTCAAAGTACGAATGTTAGCCATTTTGATAGAATATATATTTCACCTTTTAAATGAAACTCAAGACTATTGCATGCAATATGTTCACACAATGTGCCAACTAGCGACCTGTGGACAAACATCCATCTTTAATGTTCATCACTAATTTGCTGGAAATTACACCCATTTTAGGTTAAAATTGTACTTGCCTGCAGGTTTAGGTTATTGAATGCACTCAATGCGTTCTTACAAGAACAGGTCACAAACACTTAGGGGCAGAACCACGGGTCAGAACTGGAATGTGTCTGTGTGTGTGTGACTCACCGGTGGAAGCCCTGTCTGCACAGCGCGGAGCCTGTGGCCCTCCCCCGTCAGGGCCCGCAGGTTTGTGCTTCCTCCACCACACACTGATATTTAGCATCATTACCCCATCCAGTTTATGCCAGTGTAAGAAGGAAAGACATCTTTTATATTGATTTAAATTGAATTTTTAATAATGCTGGTGCCATTATATTTCCATAGGACTATATCCATGTATTAATCTATCTATACACGAATGTATTGCATGTCTATTTATCTAATTATTTATCTATCTAGTATCTCCTCATTGCAAATTGCATTACTATAACCCTTTCCCACTTATGTATTTGGAGTACTATTTTACTACTAATTTACTTTATTGATTTTTAAAAATCTACATGTTATAAATGCTGTCTATGATTGCTCAACGTTTATTTACTTTTGAAATTTTCTCATTTATCTGTGCAAAATGCACAGGATTTACCGTATTTTTATGGACCAATCAGTTAATCTTTTCCTTTATGGTTTCTGTGTTTGGTGGTAAAGAGTGGTTTTGAAGCAATGGTTTTCATTTTCAATAGACTTTGATTGAGCACTTGTCCTAGTTTAGGGACAGAGAGAGTCAATTAAGTGCTTGTCCTGCACTAAATTTCGATCCAGTTGCGGAGCTAAACAAATAAATATATATTCACACAACATTAAGAAATGTTTTATGAACAACAATCTACAAATAAATGCAAATTGATACAGTGCAAATTGAGGAACATATGTGCTCAAAATAAAAAAATGGGATATTGGATGGAACTTTTCAAAGGATGGATATTGGAAATAACAGAGTACACAAGGCTTTCAAAAACCTCATGATATCTTCTTTGGTGGTTCTTCTGCGCATCTATGAATTATTCCATTTTGCGTATATTGAAACTAAATGAACTTCACTGAGTTAACTTTACATATTTTCTTGTAGGAATCGGGAGTTGGTATGCTATAAATACTTAAGTGTAAATTCTATTTACAGCATCTTTTTTCATGAAAAACTGAGGAGGAAAGTTGTATTGGACAGCAAAGAAAAATCAATCATTCCTTTAATGGACTTGGATACATTGAACAACTCCTAATCCAGTCATGCCTTCCCGCCCATCTGCTGCACAGTACTTTGAAAGCTTACTTTCAAAGGTAAATGTCTAATAAGAGAAAATCGTGGAAGCAGTGATAGATTTATGAAGTAATCAAAGAAATAAAATCCACAAATTAAGGAAACAGAACTTACTTCACATCCAATAACATGTATCATAATCTCATTATCATTATTTGTATCAGATGCTCATTTGAGTGGGAGAAGATAACACCAGTTTTGCTAATACGTTAATGAAATGTTTTCAGTACATTCTAGTTGAACTTGATTTTATTCTAATGTCTTACAATGATTTTCTGGGAATTACATTTGCTCTCTCTTCCCCTGGTAACCTCAGCACTCATTACTGATGCCCAACGAAACAGCAGGAAGAGATGATAATAACACTTTTTTAGTTCCTATGTCTACTGTGAACTTTACTTTCTAATTTTTCTACACTTTGATTCTGAATGATCCATTTTAGAACATATTTTTCATTCTTACTTTGAGTATCTGCCATGAACCCTTAATTTTCATAATACTCAGGTGAGTATAACAGGACAACCTAGGCTTAAAAAAAATCAAGATAATCTACTCATGCAATTTCTTTAAACCTAAGAAATTAAAATGACATTTCTCCTCCTTGGGGGCTAACTAAATCACTTGATGAGGACATGCCCGATAAACAGATCATTTCAAGGTGAGAAAATTTCCCCAATACATAGAACTGACTTCCTTTAGGAAACAAATACAAGGTAATTTTTCAGTTTGGTAAATTACAAAAGGTAAAATACAGTTTTTTGGCATCTTTTGGCATCTTCCTCAAATGCGGAATGGGAAACAAGTGTTAAATGATGTCTACTTTCCTATAAAAAATAGTATTTTTTGGTTCCCACTAATAATTTCCTATTTCTACAATGTATATCTATTATATCATAGGTTAGTGTTTTTTGGTAATTCTATGAGAGCTTCTTGTGTCTCTCCATAGAGTCCTCCTTCATAGGATGTTTATGCTTTCATGACCCTCATTTGACAAGACCACAGATAAAGGGAAACAGGCACCAGCCAAAATCTCTTACACTCACATAAGATAATAACTTACCTGCATGAAGCACAGTATCATTAAACGTGCCTCATAATCTGCTGTGTTCAGTAACAAGCATGTTTTATTTTAGAATGTGAAAAACACATGTGCAGGTATATATGGTTTTGCAAAATTATTTTTTCTACTTTTTATTGTGTATCACATTCTAATGAAAATACATTTTAATTTAACTGTGTGTGTTTTAAGATGGCATCATCTTTTTTGTAAAATTTTGATTCAGGATGCTTCTGAAAAATGTTTCCATTTTCATACCATCCATGAGATCAGATTGATCACGGAGCATAACATCCAATTGCACTGTGATGCAGTAAAAATGAAAGAAGAACAAACTCTCTTTTAATCTGCATTAAACATTTCATGTGTTTACTACTCATGAGTAGTAATTCACCAAAGTAATTCTAGAGTAATTCACCAAAACCATAGTCAAAGTGTAACCAGGGCCACAACTCTTCCCCCTTAAAATTCTTTCATGCTTTCTTGCCTGTCATACCCACGTAATGTGACTCCAAATGAGAAGATCAGAGACTCAAAATAATTGCTTAGTAAATAAAAAACATTTTATCCTTAAGAGTATTTGGAAGAAGAAGGAAATTGAAATATCCTATGGGGTAACAAAACCATCAGGTCACAATATGTTGAAAAAAATGTAATAAAGATTATATTTTTTATTTTTTTGAAGATTTTATTTATTTATTTTTAGAGAGGGAAGGGAGGGAGAAAGAGAGAGAGAGAGGGAAACATCAATGTACGGTTGCTGGGGGCCGTGGCCTGCAACCCAGGCATGTGCCCTGACTGGGAATTGAACCTGCGATGCTTTGGTTCGCAGCCCGCGCTCAACCCACTGAGCTACACCAGCCAGGGCCTTTTTTTTAAAAATTTTTTTAGATTATATTTTAAAAAAGAAAAACTACCTTATTATCACTTCCAAAATTTCTATTTTGTTATACTGAATATATGTCTTACTCTCATTACTTACAAATATTGTTCTCATCTTGAACTTTAGTCTTTTTTCTAACATACTATGCAATAGGGAAACCTTAGTCATTTATGAAGATGTCAAGCCTGACTTGCCAAGTAATAAATACGAATACGCTTTATGAAATTATTAATAGCTTGAAAATTTGAAATTAATGTTAGTGTAAGATATGGGTGGCATGAAGTTATGGAATAACTTTGCTAAAATTATTATATAGTACAGTATATAAACAGAGAATTGAAACACTTTTATACTTAACTCATTGTGATTAAATGTTATTTGCCTTTTTTTGGGACTTTTCTCTGGTAATGACACTCTTAAAATAAAAGTTCTACTTACACTGAACTCCTTTCTGTTCTGGGAAAAATTCTATACCTGCCCTACCCTTCCCCCCTGGAACACTTCCTTCCACTGCCTTCAACAATTGAGTTCCCACCAAACTTACCAGTTTGGTATTTCAGCATCTGTTTCTTGATCTTCCAAATTCTGGTCTGTTGTCATTCCCATTGCGCCCTCTGGTGGTCGTTTCCATATCCACCACAGTAGATTAAGCCCATTTTGGTAATTCCATACTCTTTATTCACACTGGTGGCAGTCTCAGAAAAAAAGCATGGGATCCAATCCTCCGCAATAGAAACAGAAACAAATTCTGTCGGAAGGCATCTAATGAAAGTTTCTTCATTCACACAATTGAGCCATAGGAAAATGGTGTCTTCTGTTTTTAAAATGTGTTATTATTATTGTTGTTGCTGCTGTTCTTGTTGATGTTATTTTATTACATAGTTCCTGGAACTTCTGTTACTATATTTTTAACAGTTTCTGTCTCCATTAACCACTCAATTAACCAGCCACTTTTGAGATACATTTTAGCAGTCATTTTTGCAATGGACTTGCTGCGCTAAACATTTGCAGACTGTTCTACATTTTGAAGAGTGTGAAATTCACTACCAAATCTGAAAATGCCTTTTATTCTTTTTCCTAGACTTCCTTGTGTTGGAAGACATTTTCCCGTGGATTTCTTGCTTTCCTGTACATCTGGAATCCCTTGAGCAAAACCATTTATAGCTAGTTTTTATGTAGAGACACATTCCAGGGTATTTGTCTTTGTTCCCTTCTTGTGGAAGAAATTTGTTTATATTCCACAGTAATACACACAGAGATGGTTTCCCCTTCACCCCCAGAGATATTTGCTTTCATTACAGACTAAAGATCATATTCCCGTTGCTCTTTATCTCTCTGGAGGGGAGAATCAAGAGGCCGTGAGCAGCCCTAGGTAGGACCACAGTTGCCTAAGTTTGAGCTTTCTCTTCTGCGAGGCACCCTCTGCATGTGCAGATAACTTCTGGCTCTTACTGTGTTGCCCTGTGGGCAACTGATGTACAAGAAACCAAACATAACAACAAATGGTCTTTGTCTCTGACCAAGGAGCCATACATTTTATTAGCTTACCAAAGGTTTCTGTATTCCCAAACGCAGCCGCTGCCCCAGCACTCGGCAGGGCAGCGTGGTCTCTGACATTCTACGGCAGGTTGCCCTGCTAGTGTAAGGGCAGGGCGAATTCCTGGCCCTTCACACTGTTACACTGGGCATCTTATGACTGAATCCAACAGCTGGCTACACGTGTCACACATTTTCAACTGGAAATGTTAATATGAAGAATCAGATACCCTGCCAAGTTTCTGGACACCGTGGTGGCATTTTCCAGCCATCACTGATAGGGGAGTCAGCAGGGCTTTCGTCAACCATGGTTTCTACTTAAAAACAAAACAAAACAAAATAGAAACAGAAACAAAACCCAGTTTATTATTTCCCATAGCACTCCCCCCAGTCTGATTGACTCCATTGTTTATTTTCTATCTCCCCACTCTGGAATGGAATCACAGCGAGAGAAGTGATTGTTTATGTTATTCTCTCTGTCAACACATGACAGGCTCTCAAAAATATTTCTGTAGAAATGCATATCAGGAATTTGGAAAAAACCATTATTGACTTTCACTATTTTTCTCTTCAGGAAATTATTCATTGTATGGAGTTAGTGACTTTTTTATTTGTATGTTTTATTTTATCATGCATGAATGAAACATTACATGTTTTTTTTTTTTTCTTAAATATCTGGTAAGCAAGTGCAAACTGCGATCATGCAGAACAAAACATACGAAACTTGTAAAAATTTAGTACTATAGCCAGTATGCCAGTATGATTAATAGTTTTGTTAGTTATCTAGCTACACAATGAACAATGAATTGTCTATAAACACAATGATGTAAACCAGTGAAGATCATCTCATGCAGTGTCTGTGGGTGGAATTCTGCAGCAGCTTCACCAAGTGGTTTGGACTTGGAATCTCTCACAAGGTGGCTGCTAACGTTACGGCTGTGGCTGCAACCATCCAAAGGCTTAACTCTGACTGTAGGATCTGTTTTCACGGTGGGCTCAGCCCCAGAACTGGGGGATTGATCAGGCTGTGGGCAGGAGCCGTCAGTTTTTCACCGCAAGGACCTGCCCTGAGGGTGTGAGAGGTGACTTACTACATAGCAGCTGGATTCTCCCGAAGAGAGTGATCCAGTAGAACACACGTCGACATGTCTTATAAGATCCAGCTTGGAAGTCACAATCTGTAACTTCCACAATAGGCAGCTTGATTCCATGTGGGAAAGGACCTCACTGGACCTGAGCAGCATGAAAGGACAATCTCTAGGGCACTACTGGATGCTGGCTCTCACAGCAGTAATGAAATCTTGCAAGGCCTATCTTGTTGCAAAGAAAGTGTAGATCTTTAAGGCAATTTTTAGATGGGTAGAGGATTATTACGAACTGACAAATAAGGGAGCTGGACAGGCCAAATAAAATGAAGTGTATAGTTTTGTGATATTCAATAAAATTCTTAATTTCTCTAAGCATCTTTTTCTTTCATACCTACATGAAAGGGCAATTGTGGTAGTCGACTTAGGCATATTTTGAAAGATTTGACAACTCTTACATAGTAGCAGGATATATTAATTATAGCATTAATTATGTTCATCTTTAGGAAGAGCTCTTCTCATCCAAAGAATGCCCAATAGGGTTAATTTAACCAATATAAATATTGGATCAATCCTGTCCCACACTATGGATGTGAGCAGGTTACATAACTGACAGAAACTCTAGAATTTCTCACACATAATGAGCGTTCACGTTATTATTTACTAAATTTGACCCCTGGCAGTGGTTTTCACTAGAGGAATGGCAAGCTCTAATGGACCCTAAACTCACAACCATTTACTAGATGGCATCTTCTTGTATTTACACTTTGATCGGTGGCCAGAACATTACACAGTCTCTTAAAAAGCATGTTGAAGAGAGACCTTAGAGTGCATCGTGCAGTGCATAGTGCATTGTGACATTTTTTTCTCAATATAGAGGAAATGTAAAGAAACTACATTAGATAGAGAAACATTTGTTCGAGCCAGCCTTCTATCTCAAAACTAGGTATTTGCTGTTTCAGAGCTATTTTATGTTCTGTGCTGTTCAGACTATGTTCCTTACTAGGATATAGGGGCTTGACCTTTCCCACCCTACCCTGTGCCAGCTGAGTCTGTCGCCAGGTCCTCGTATGTGATTCCTTTTGATGCTCTGTTGTCAAACCTCTTCAACCTTCGTTTCATTGTGCATTTTTAGTGAGGATATTGCTCTATATAGTGAATTAAAACTTAAACTTGCACCCAAATTTATGCCTATTACAATGATGTTCTTCACAAAGCTATTCCCACTCGTGTTTTAAAGTTTTTAAAAGTAAATATTCTGAAATATTGTAAATGTGTTAAAACTAACTGAATGCCTTTAATTTTACTATGGTTAGAAAAATAAGTTCTGTGTTCTTAATAATTAAAAGTATTTTAAGCTGTATTAAAATAAGACAGATAATCTGAACTTTCTGTGTTATGTTTTTTTCTACACAAATGATTTTCTTCATTTAGGTCAAAGGCCTATGTGAACAGCCAGTTTCCTTACAGTAGGTTTAAGATTTATACATCTCTTAGCTCTACATAACTTGATGTTGCTGAACTGGAAATGATATATGCTTCCAAATAAATGTGAATAGAAAATTCAAAACATGAATGTTTAAAGCTTTATTTTTTTTTTTAACTTTCACATTATGTCTAGTGTCTAATTTACTGTCAGTGACTATTAGGTATCTTCTGGCATGATAGCATTCCAGGTTGCTCCCTCCCACTGAAAATCTGTTCTCATATTACTTTCCCAAGATAGTGATTATATTGCATATTTCAAAGTTTAATCTTGTTAGAGTTTTTCTGTACAGATATTTTTGAATATAATTTGCTCATGATATAAAGCTACTTAAGAGTTTATCTTCTATTGCATAGTTAACATTTTATTAAATGTGATAAGAAGATACCCAAAATAAAACTATTCAAACTATGTGACAGGAAGCAACAAGGAAGTACCAAATGTTTCCATTTCCTGTGAAGAAAATACAAGGTATTAAATTTAAATTGCTCTCTATGTACTCATAAAATGCTGCCCTATATGACTAATTAAGCATTTCACACCATGCCCTTCCTTTGTGGGCTGAATCCACATATTTAGATGTTAAATTGGTCAAGCATTCAAAGATGCTTGGAAAAAACATGTTATTAAGCCAAAATTGCCTGCACAAAACAAAGTAATTCATGAAACCAAACAATAAAAGAAACAAACTGTATAAAACTCGTTGCTAAAATTGGACCTTCTCAATCTCAAATAATTTGGTATTTGTTTTGTTTTCAGTTTAGGATGTCTTTAAACTTTTCAGTACCCTGAGTACAATTCTGACTTTAAGGTTATGCATACAAGAACAAACAGCAAACACCTATCATTTTGGTATCTCTATTTTAGAAATGCAAAACAGTTATTATTTGGTGACTTTAAAATACTCTAAACTTGCTAGAAAGTGAGTTCCAAAAAATGAAGACTACGAAAATATAGCAGACATTTGGGACTGCAAATGAATTACAAGATCCAGAGGAATTTCTTAGTTTTATACATGAGGCTAATTTTTTCCTACATTTTTTCAGGTCATGAGACTTACTAGCAGAAAGCAAGATGAAAATGAAGCTCATTCATTCAACACGTGTGCATTAAGTATTAAACAACATGGCACTGAATGGGTGGTACTCATTGGGTATAATCATAAAATTTACTCTTTCCTTCTGTTTTTTTAAGCCATCTCCATGTGGATAGTTCTCCCCTTAATCCTGCTTTAAAACCCAGAATGACTCCGTGACATTTTATCATTATTAAATAATAGGAAGTCCAATAGTCACCTTATAATGAATATGCAGCTTTAATTCAACACAGTCAAAGCTCTGTTCTCGAATGTCTTGATTCTTGAACCATTTGGTTCTCGACCAAGTTATTCATGGAAAAAAATGTCCCTGTTGTCCAATGAAACTTCAGGTCTCAATTCTTTACCCGACAGCCTTTTCATGCTGATACCCGTGTGATTAGTCACACGTCTCTTAGGTAACAAAGAAGATGTGGTTTTCAATCAAATTGCTTCTTGAACAGTTTTCCAAAAAGAATTAAATTTGAGAACTGAGTTTCCACTGTAATTAAAAATATTCAATATGTTAATCAACACTGTGAAAATCATTCAATGATAAGATTTCTTTTTTCCCAGCTAAAGCCAGCTCTCGTGGGTTACCGGCTGCCTTGAAGTAGAGCCTTCACCTCTCCATTACCACTCCCCAATTTCCCTTTTTTTTCCTGCTATTTTAACTCCATCAGAAACAGAGACTGGGGAGACACAAGGCGGGAGAATCAAATAGTGCCAACTCATTGGTTACCGTGTAAGACAGCTTTGCATTCCCTTGAGTAGTAAGTGTTTGAGGCCTGTTCTTTCACACTTGCCTGAGTCCTCAACGATGGCAGCAGGGACCCTGCTTGTCTTTTGGCCAGCCACTGCAGATTCACATACTGTAGCACTTCCCTGCAGAGCAGACTACAGCCTCCTATGGTTGGGGTCCTGCCTGATACCCTGGCCGTCTGTCTCCCATGGAGCTCCAGGAATCACACGCCTTTGGTCCACTGTTACTGGGTAGTTACTTCCAAGTTCTAGGCCCCCTTCCTCATGTCATTGGTCACTGCTTTTCTCAACTGTGAGTCAGAACCTCTGTGCTCTTCCAACTACATAAAGTACATGATAAGCACTAGGAATGACATGGTTGGAACCCCCTCTGATGAAACTTGAGAGAAAAGAAAGAACCCCATCCTCATATCACCACTTCTTTTGGTGGAGAGTTGACCAAGGCTCCAAAATCATCCCTCAATATTCACCCCTTCACACACTTTATGTCGTAGTCATGAGCCAGAGAACCACTTACTAGTCATCAGCTTTAAGCTCTATATGGACCATCAAATCTTTGAGACACAAATTCTGCACTTTGATCATTCAGCATAAAGTCTGAGTTGAACTTTTCATTACTGCTGTATACGATAGGGATTGCCGTGAAATAAAAGGATGAACAAAAGGTGTGATGGCCCCTGTCTTCATGGAGTGCAATATCTAGAAAGGCCATGAGAAATTATTCAAACGATAACAACATGCAAAGTTACCACCTATAGTAAGTGTTTGGAAGAGGAGAGGGGATGTAACTGTGAGATGCATCCTAAAGACAGTTGGGCCAGCGAAGACACTGGTGGAGGTTTCTCGAAGAAACCACTTAAGTGATCTCTGAACATTATTACAAGTGAACTTCCTGAAAGAAGAGTGGAGTGTGAGGAGAGTAAGAGCAAACATTTTACACAGAGACAACTTTTCACACAACGGTTCAGTGATGTGACAGACAAGCCAGGCCAATGGGCTGGTTTTCAGAGAACGTGGGTTCCTGGGAGAGGGCCTGAGGCTACAGGTCCTTAAACAGAACAGAACAGTCAGAGCCTCATAGGCCATGTTCAAGATTTAATTTTTAATCTTAAGTGAAGAGCTAATCCATTAAAGGGTTCTAAACTGAGCATACAAATGAAGGATACAGTTAGGATACGATTAATGTTTTGAAAGCATATTTTGGCTGCAGTTGAGAAGAATATCATGTGCGGAGAAGTGTACAAAAGAAGATGACAAACTAAGGAGCCCACTGAAATATTCTGTGTGAGATGTGTTTCAACTACAGTGAGAAAGATCTTTTTCAACTTCACCGTGTCACTTGTAACCTCCATTTTTCACCTTTAGTCTCAGACTGCCTGGTAGCCTGGATGCTACACCAGTTATAGTTTTGACCAGGTCCGGGAGAACCTTTTCACAGAATAACAGGATACAAATGTAGCCCACCAGTGAAAACTTTCCTCCCACCACTCTGTTCTACACTTTTCAGGTTCAAATGTTCTGTATGATACAATTCAATAATATTTAAACATTAAAAGAGCTCACATTAGATAACTATTTGCATGCAAACTAAAAGGCTCCTAACTTTATCATTATGCCTGTGTAACAATGTTTGCACAACTTGTAATAAGGCAATAGCATTCCTAGAACATCTTTATTTCCATGTCTCTGGAAATAAGGAACAAACTGACAATGACCAGAAGGATGCGGGGAGAGGGATAACAGGCGGACAGGAGGGGAAGGGCCAAGTCAAAGAACATGCCTGATGGTCCCATGGACAAAAACAACAGTGAGAGGACTGAATGTGGGAGGTGGGGATGGGTAGGGTAGGGGAGGGTAATGGGAGAAAAATGGGAACAACTGTAACTGAACAATAAAAAATTTAAAGAGAAGAATCTTCTTTGTGCAAAACGCACTGCATCTGCAGTGATATTTGGGGCAGCTTCCACCACCCAGTCTTAGCCCTTGCACACAAGGTTTTCCATTCAGTGGATGCTTTCTGTCACTGACCAAAAATGTCATCTTTCCCTGCTCCCTGTCTCACGGTTTACACTCCAGCTTCGACCATCTGTATTTGGTTCCACGGCCCACTAATAGTTTCACGTTTGTGCCACTTTTCAAATCCCTTGTCGGTAATAAGAGCTGGGCCCTTCCCATTCTCTTGGATTTAGACTTGTCATTCTTTACATTATGTTACCTTCTTTACATTAGCTCAGATGCACCATAACCAGTAGTTTTCCATTTGTTGTCACTATACCAACTTCAATCTTCAAGGCAGGGTTAAATATCCTTCTCTTTTCTTCCACAATTTCCTTTGAAACTTCTACCATTGCACTTGTCCCACGTAAACAGAATTTTCTTTTTAAGTATCTAATGTTCCTACTGTAAACTTTTGATGAGTTTGCTAATTCACTTGTGCTTACCTAGAATTTAGTACTTTATATATGTGATAAATTCTTAGAAAATACTTGTTGGAGTAAACTGAACTGTCACCTCACTAAATTTTTTCAGAAGTCCTCTCAATGAAAACATTTCTTTGAAAAATGGGTCTCATTACATGTAGCTGAGGTCCAATGCATATTGCTGAATGCAGTCTTTTATCCCAAGCATGTACCTTGCCTTTGACACTAATTAGATCGAATCCGTTAATAAGATTGTCATGCATATTTATGGTACAATAGTAGAAATAAATTGTTACTTTAATAGAGATACTTCAAATTAATTGTATATTTTCTTTAGTTTGTTCATCCTTCGATATGGCAAGTAAAGCAATTGAGTATTCATGTCTTTCAGAATGCATTTAGGGAGCAATTTTAAAATGTGAAGTGCTGAAATAATATGCATTTATCTATTTTCCCCTTATCTAAGAGCTCAAATTGATAACTCACAATATCAAGTTCTTGGGAGCTAGCACTATGGAAATGCATAAACAATAAAGAACATAAAACTTTTTCTAATAAATTGCCCTTTGAAAAAATTTAAATTATCTTTAAACCCTGAAAGTATATGTGAACAACAAACCTCATAATATTAATATCTTATGCAATTGGCAAAGTCCCTTCAAACATATCATCAATTTATTCAGAATGATATCTTGGGTATTTTTGGATCTTGTGCTGTGCCCTGCTAAGAACTGTGGCTACAAAGATGAATAGGATACAGTCTCTACTACCCTGAAGTTTTAGTCTAATTGGAGAGACATTGGATGATCAGCATTAAGAGCAGTAACTGCCTATATTGGGATAAGAGGGTTGACCCTCAGGTAATCCTAAGAAATTTATGGTACCATAAAAAAACAGTACCTTTTGAGTTTTAACAAATTTAGAAACAACGGCCCCAGAGCCTGAAGCCATAAGCAACAATTTATCAAATTTTCAAAAGAGACAATGGCCCTGAAGCCTGCATCCGATTACAGAAGTAAATGGCTCCTGGAAAGAAAGGTTGGCTAGTGGGAAAAAGTTACCATGCAAGAGAATCACAAAAGCAAATGTAGACAGTTTATGCAAAGGGCTATCCATGGGAGTGTGACTCTTAACCAAATTGTTTTTACTTATGCTAGTTTTACTGCTAAATTTAATCATACATATCATTAGGAGCTGTGTAAGATGTTCAAGCCAAATCACTCTTAAGAATCTACTCCCATTATTCAAGACCATACCCTCTGTGGATACAGAAGTCATTAAACACTTTAGCCCTTTAATTTTTTCACTATTATTCCATGCTGAATAACCATGCAATCTTTGATTATGATCAGGCTTCCCTTACAGAACTACTACCGGGCAAAATTTAAGGAAAGAAACGGTGCTGGCGAGGCCAGCATGAGCATCCCCACCTCTGTAAGAGCCGTGTCTGTTTGTTGCTGCTGACAGATGCCATTCCGATGTGAACTCTTTTAATGTAAATATGCAGCCAGAAAGGCAGGGGTCCAAAATGCTTGTGAAAAATCACTTTCAGTTTCTGCAAGACTGAAGACTATAGCACATCTCACAACATCGAAGAAATTCTGGATGGTAGACAGTTAGGCCGAATTTGGGAGAAAGTACCCAAGTACCTTTTCTGGATGGACGGCTTATTCTCGGTGTAATCTTAGAAGACTTATTTTCTGTATATCACTACCTTTATCGACAAAATAGAAACTATGTTATTTATCTGGTAGAATTAGAGTGAAGATATGCAGCTCTTTTAAGCAGAATGGAGTTTAAGGTAGGGAATAGTTTACACAACTACTGGTAAGCCCAGAGCAGTATGTTCTAAGATCTAGCTAAGACTTCCAGAAAAGATGGGCCCCTCTGTGCTACATTCAGGAAGTTGGGGGATTAATAAGACATTGCTGGAGGTGTTGTCTCCAGAAATGTGTCGTTGTCACTACTGCCCATGCATCAGGGACCCACCGTGTCCTTATTTGGTTCTAGTACCACACCCTACTGTTGGATCATCAGCCATAAGTGGATGGCTCATTGGTGTGCAGTGATGACATTTTCTCTTTTTATAAGTGGACTACAAATTCAGGTTTTGTGAGATTGCATTTGATTAACAGAACATCAATAATATCCATAACCTCAGTCACAAGGGAGTCAGTCTGAAGAATAAAATTAGCTTCCTAGATTTTGTAATATGAAGAATAAGACAAAGGCTGAATACACCAATCTACAATAGTAAATAACAATCCTCTATTTTTAATCTTTAAAACTTATCAAGACTGAGTAATCAACAAAGGCCTTATAACTGTAAATGCATATAAATTAAATTTTTTAAAGATTTTATAAAATGTATTGGGATGGCAAAAGATTGGGATTAACCTTATTGGTTAATGAAATCATACAGGTTTCAAGTGTACATTACTATGAATGCTCATTGTGTGTGCACCACCCAAAGTCCAATTGTCTTCTATCACCACATAATTGGTCCCCTTTTACCCGTTACTACCTGTACCCCCTTCCTTCCCTCTGGTAACCCCTGTACCATTCTCCATATCTGTAAGTTTCAGTTTTATATCCTACATATGAGTGACATCATGTGGGTTCTTAATTTTTTCTGCCTGACTTATTTCGCTTAGCATGATAGTTTCAAGAATGCATGAGCAAACCATCAAAAATTCTGCCTTGACTTACGAAGGGAAAGAAAAAGTGTAAAGGGGCCCCAGGCAGAAAGGAAACAGAAGCAAATTTGCTACATGGTGATCTTACAGTGTATTTATTTATTTCCATACTAGTTCTGTTCGTATAGCTAGAGAGCATGATTAAAATATAAAATGAGATGGGGTTTCAAGTCGCTGCTGCTCCTGTGGCTGAGGAAACTGTCCTTAGAAGGATGGTGTGTGAAAAATGAGGAAAGAAACTCGGGACTGCTCTCACTTCAGATCTATGGAAAGGCGGTGCAAGGAATACCACAGAAAGTGGTGGAAGAAAGCTGAATGAAAATAAAGCTGTGACCTCAAAAGCAGCAGGATTCAATCCATATGGGAAGTATAAGTTTTCCATCTGCAGAATCTGTAAAAATTCTGTGCACCAACCAGGTTCTAATTATTGCCAGGGCTGTGCCTACAGAAAGGGCATCTCTGCAATGTGTGGGATAAAAGCTGTGGATACCAAAAACTACAAGCAAACGTCTGTCTAGATGTATTGATGCAGTTTCTGTTTTTCTATATAATTTTGCTTTCTGCTTTAAATCTTCAAAGTATATCATAGATGTTCAAGTTACAAGATAACATGTGTAAGACAATGCAGTGTAAGCCCAGGGAAGTTGATTGGTACTCATTCTTTTACTCTCAAGAAGTTCTGAATAGCAGCAATGTATCTGGTCTGCCTTAGGAGCATCTGATTGAACTAGAATAAGTGGCAAATTTAACAAAAAAAACCCCCTATTGTCCCAGTTCTGTGTGCACTTTTTATTTAATGGTATTCATATAATTCTTATTATCCTCTCTCTTTACTTTACTTATAGATATTGCAGAAGTGAAAAGGAGATTATTATAATTTGCTCAGAACTTGGCATCCAGATTTATAATCATCCCCTCATTCCGTTGCTGGTTGCCTAGTTCTTAGAAGCAGCAGTCCCTTAATTAATAGCAACTTCCCAGGGTATTTAAGTATCTGAGACCATTAGAGCTGAATGGTTCCTGAGAAATCGGCCCAGGCCCAAGTCAAACACAAGTTGTATATATAGTCTTTTTAGAAATTCTTCCTTGAAGCCATAGTTCTAATACCTTTCATATGAGAATAGGAACACCAGGGACACCACAGATATATCCGAACGAATGCACTGGATTTCAGGAAAACACATGCTGCGCACATGACCTTGACTTCACACTGTTATGAAAGCCAGGAGAACAGGGCTCATTAGGAAGCTGTCTAATGGAAACAAACCACACTTTGGGAAAGCTCTTTGAAGCAAAAAGTGAAACTTCATAAATGTCCTCCCCCTGCAAATAAAAAGAAATAAGTAGAACAAAGCAAACATTTCGATTCTTAACATTCTTAAAATATATGTATGTATCTTCCAAGGAAGATTCTGGGTACGCTACCTTCAGAGGTTCAGGACTTCTGCTCTGGAAACCTGCGGCCTGCCAGGGGACATAGAAAGAGTGTTCCCTAATGTCAAGAATGGCATGTCTAGGTACCACTGTGAAATGTGTAGAGTAGATAGCATGAAATGCATAGTACAGACATTGCCATTTTATTTTAAAATTACAAAAAATAGAGAATTAACTGTATACATTTTTCTAAATAGTGTCCCTGGGATACATTGTTATTAATATACAGAAAGATCACAAAGATAATATAAAATAAATAACAATAGCTGTGCAGACAGGAAAAAAAACATAAAATAATGAACTCAGCTTCGAAGTGTGTGAAGGAACCAAAGCATAATGTGCCTTATAGCCATAGTAAGAACATGAATTCCCCTCTTTAGTCATTAGGAAACTTCTGGGATTATTTTAAATACAATGCAACTACTCATATCTGTGTATAAAACATGGTTTAGGGTGGGAGTGGGTGCCCAAGGCAGAAGGTGAGCAAGAAGATGGTCAGGGAGATGAGATGGGTATTTGCAAATTACTAAATAAAAAACATAACAAAATGATGTGGATGTGAGGAAAGGTTGTGGTAATGGTAATGGGTAGAGGAGATTGTATGTATTCTGTGATATAATTAGATATATTCTATACTTAGATCGAGAAGATATTGGAAGTAGATGATTGGAAGCTCAGAAAAACTTTGGCTGGTGGAATTATTCATAGCCATGGGGGCAAGTTTGGGGGAAATGCAAAGGGTTTAATTCATGCATTTTTATGTTCACCTGCCTGTAAGATTTTCTATTAGTAAATAGTTCACGTAGTTAATTATGTAAACAAGTGATGCCTGAAGAAAATATCTATTTCAGATATAAGTATTTGTGAGTCTTTAGATATAAGTAGCAAATAATGCCATGGTTATAGGTAAGGACTTGCACATAAAGCTATACAGAGGAAGCAAACCAGAGGGTGGAATGCTCCAAAAAGTCAGCTGTTTAGTCTAGGAAGAAGGAGACCCCCCCAAAAGACTGAGAAGATGTGACCAAAGCTGTGGGAGAAAATATGAGTGCAACTTGAGGAATAATCATAGGAGGACACAATGAGAAGGCAGCCAAATGCAAGCCTCACAGAAAAGAAACACGCCCATGCTTTGGATCTTGGACTTCTAAGCTCCAGCACTGTGAAAGAACACGTTTCCTAAGGCAGCCAGACTGTGGTATTTTGCTATGAAAGTCCCAGCAAACTAACAAAGAAAGGCTCTGGATCTACTTTGGCTTCTCCTTTCCTATTGCTCTAAAGTCCCCCATTTTGCCTCCTGTTGGCGAGTACTGCAGTTGACTGAGGGACTGAGCATGCAGCCTGCAGGAGCAGAGTCCCCTGTGATTCAAAGCAGAACAGCTGAAAGCACAGGACAGCACACGTCACAGCAGCTCTACATGCCACGCTGTCATCTTACCCCTGTGTTAAACAGGAGACAACCAGAAGCTCAGACGGGTCAAGCTACTCACCTGAGATCACAGCCAATTCTGCTCCAAAGCCCCTACCTTAACCAATACAGGCCAGCTGTTGTTTATGAAGCTCCAGGACTATTGAACGCTGATGGTTGAACAACTTACCTTTGCTACCCTTTTGACCATTGTCAGTGAAAACTCGGGTTATGATAAGGAATGTGGTAATTGCAGAACAATAATGGTAACATAAAGCATCAAGGGTGTGTGTGTGTGTGTGTGTGTGTGTGTTGATACATAAACCCTTCAGAGTACTTTCCCAAACTGATTAAATTAAGTCATGTTTCCAAGCATTTGAAATAGCAGTGTCACATTGAATGTTATGCTTTGTTTCTTAACAATCTTTTGTTTTCTAATTGCTATGGTAATGTACATTTATTTAAAGTAAAACTCTGTGTGTGTGTGTGTGTGTGTGTGTGTGTGTGTGTGTTTTAGAAAACTTAACAGCAACCTGTACAAAATTACTGGAATTAGACATACTGTAGGGTAAAAATCATATTGTTTAAATTGCGCCTATAGGCATTTTGTCATTTCTCTTCTTTACTAACTAGATTATCTACTTATATGTTTCTGCTCATACATCTTCCTGAAATCATCAGCATTAGTTTTGCTACAATTAGTAGATAGTAAAATGAAAACCAATAAGCTGGTGAGGACTGTATAAAGAAAACAGCTAGTTGGCTACGCAGCTTTTCCACATCCCATCCAAGAATCTGAATGGCTTCCAGAAAGCATGCCGATTTTAAGTGCTAAAATCAGACTCTTGCCCATAACAGGCGACCCGAACCTACTCTTCTCTGAATTCCCATAATTAATCGGGGTCTCCTAAGTCATGCTTGAATGGCAGTTCTATTACCAATAATTCCAGTGATTTGACCATCATACTTTAAAGCATTAAATGAGATATCTAAAAATACACTGAAGTCTGTGATATAAGTTCAGAGAAGTTCTTATTTTGTGACATGTTGTGCCTATTAATGAAAACTTCATTGAAGTACATGCTCTAACCCGTGACAGTACTGTTACAGTCAGGCTGTTGCTTTAAAAATTGCATTTTAGAACAAATGAGTAGCCTACTAAATAAATAATTCTATACTTCATCCAATTATTTTTCTCTAGTGTTTCTCTTCCACCAGTGTATAATTTGTAATATATCCTGACTCTCCTTCTTTTACTGAAAACTTTCAGACTCTAAGGATTTCTGATAACTCTGTAATAACCTTGAGAGAAAAGCTCAAATGGTCTTTCACGACTTAGGATCCTGAAGATGTATCACCTTTTTAATAGGATCTCCTGGTAGTTTTGCATAATTCATGCCTCACACAAGACTTTAACAAGGAAAAATGCATGGTCTATATGATATTTTGCTAGCATTCTTCATATTGATTGTCTACTATATTTTATGTCTTGATTGCAATATTTTTTTAAATAATTCACTTTAAAATGGTAGGATTATAATATCAAGAGTGACTCTGAAATCTATCTGCTGGGCCTTTCATATGTGCATACTCCAATTCTTTTTCATTTTAGGTTACCCAAAGGAGGCATTTGTTTTTTATAGTTTTTTTTTTTAATTTATTGATCTGAGAGAAAGAGAGAGAGACATCATTGTTCCACTACTTTATGGATTCATTGGTTGATTCTTGACCATGGTGGGTTTAGCTCTGACCAGGGATCAAACTTGCAACATTGGCATATTGATATGACACTCGAACCAACTGGGCTAACTGGCCCAGGGAGGCATTTCTTGATGCTACACAATTACATAGTATTAAAGAAGTCCCTCTGTCAACAGAGGTTCATGATCTTTTGTCAGGTATGCTAGAAAGCCCTTGCTTTCACTAACTCTTACTTCATACCTTCCCTGAAATCTAAACATCATGTAAAAGCAAAACTCATTCTCAGTGAACTATTAATCATGCTGAGTGAGCTATTGTTACATCTCCTCAATATGTAATTTCAGTATGATGCAAGTAAATAATTATGCAATAAGAGGCAAGTGATATTTTTAGCAATAGTTTAAGCATGTATCACATCTCATTTTTGAGGAGAAACAATAAAGCAATCACCCTAAACAGAGAAGTGAAATGATTTTTAAAGTAAATGATTTTTTTAAATAAACTTCAAATTTTCTGCAATCAAATTTTACTAGTTCAGTAAGTCAAACTTACTAGTTTTGGTTGAAGTAACTTTTTTTCTCACTTTATAGTAATGGACAATGTGTGGAAATAGTGTAAAATATTTGTCCATCATCTTTTAGCCAGCATTTTTCATTGTGAATACATTTTCTTTTAAGTTTTCTGGGATTCAGTTTTCAGATAGACTTATCAGGAATCAAAGAAGATAGGGTGATGTTAATTAAAGGCTAATTATAAGACAATTTAAAAAAGAGAACATGTCTCTGCTCATGTATATAATTCAGCCTTCACTGAAATATATTTAAGCACATTTTCTAGTTCAGCTAACTGATTTGATTCCATCCAAATGACCAATTAATTCATCCTTTATCTACTGTTCAATTATAACAGTGTAATTTTTTTCATCCCTTAACAGTCAAGACAATCATAAACATGAAAGATCCAGGGAATCTGTGCAAACAGACAATGAAAAACCATCAATGAGAATAGTTATGTTCATCTTCTTTTAAAGATTTTATTTATTTATTGTTTTAGACAGGGAGGAAAGGAGAAGGAGGCAGAGAAACATCAATGTGGGGTTGCCTCTCATGCGCCCCCTGCTGGGGACCTGGCTGGCACCAGGTATGTGCCCTGACTGAGAATCAAACTGGTAACTCTTTGGTTCACAGGCTGACGACCAATCCACTGAACCACACCAGCCAGGGCTAATAGTTCATCTTTTATGCAGCTTTTTGACATTTCTCCTTGTTCAGATGGTTGTATTGTTAAATAGAGACAGTCTAAGATGATACGATTATGTGAATATGTGGAGGAAGTGAACAAAGGTTCAGCTCTGAAGACACTGCTGCCCTTCTTCTCCTGTTTTGGCATACAAGAGCACATTCTGACCTTAGTACAATGTGTCATATTAGTCTAATGGCAACAGAAGTACTATCCAAGCTTAACATGCCAAGATACAACTACTCTAGGCAACATAATTTTCAAAGTTACTCTTTTAAAACGTAATGTAAAAAGCACATTCATCATATTGGGAAGACTAGTTATTATATCAATAAGATAACATCTCTATTTTATTTGTTTAATATGCTTTGTCAAGATAGCTTTATAGATTATTGCATGAAAATTCACTGAGCTCCTTTGGGAAATATACAAGGAATTTCAACCTGAAAATCTGATATATTTGTTTTAGATTTGTTTTAAAGCAGTTGTTCTTCCCCAGGGTTGATTTTCCCCTCCAGGGGACATTTTGCCATGTCTGGAAATATTTTCTGTTTTCACAACTCAGAAGGTGTTGCTGGCATTTAGCATGTAGTAGACGGGGATGCTGAGGAACATCGTACCGCACACAGAACAATCTTCTCATAGTTGTTCAGTTGAAGAGGTTGAGAAACCCCATTGAAGGGAGTCAAAAGTGGCAATGGCATCTACCCTTTCAGAAAGAAAAGTTACTGTGTAAAATGTAAAATATTTTCTCCCCTTAAAAATCATGTTGTCTATGTACTCAGATGTCCATATAATTTCTAAATCAAAACTGTTTCTCTGTCAAATCACTGTGGATCTGTGCTAAGAAAACAGGGGATTATATGACTTTTTGCTATGTGACCAAGTTACGATTTAGTGGCAAGGTTGAAAAATTCTGAAATATTGCTTTCAGAAGAAGCAAAGAAAGTTTTCTTGAAAAAGAACCATCATTTGTGATTAGATCAGGAGGAATGGGTATAATGTAAGTGGGAGAAGGAAAAAAATAGATAAAACAATTCATTTGAGAGGTACATCCTTAACATTTTGAAATAGATGAAAATGATGACAAGTATGCTCATCTGTAATACCCTGTCTAGAAATACAGTGAAGATAAAATAAGCTGATGGCACCATGATTCAACAACTTAAGTCTTAATGTTCTAAGTAGCAAAACTATTAGAATCTACTGGCTAATATAGATATGTTTTGGGATGTGGAGGGAATGAAAATATCAGTTAATTCTATCAGTATTCTAACCACACTTCAGCGGAGCACTACTGTAAATGGTGCCAAAGGACACACTTGGTCTATTTAGGGTGCTCTAACTTTGATGGACTGGATAAGGTAATGAAGCAAGTGTCCATTTGTATAGTTGGCATTTTTTAAGGATTAATATTATTATGGGTTTTCCTCTCTTGAATAGTAGAAGGAAAGCTTACATTAATGCTTTTAGCTTTCAAAATATCACAGCTATTTTTTCTAAATCAAAAAAAATAGAATATCACTGGTCAAGTTGATCCAATTAGCAGAATGTTTTAAATTTACAAGTGCGCCTTGCTAAATAACACTACCATGGAATCAAAAATACTTAGGCATTCAAGTTGCCTTCTGGCTGGATCCTCGTAAAATGAATTCATTATAAATTAACTCTCTACTTCTGATAGGAATCGGGACCCAATTCACAGGTGTGTGACCTATGTAGTCACATGGATACTGAGCTTCGTTTAGTACTCTGCTGTCACTCGCTCACAGTTACTCACGGTTTTAAATGAGGGACTCTGCATTTTCACTCTCCACCAGGCTCTGCACATTTATGCAGCCAGCCCTAAGGGGCATCCTTGGGAAAAGCAGCCGGGGAAGAGCTGGCTCTGCTCTCATGGGCAGACGCTAGCAGAGAAGCCTCCAAAAGCAGAGGTCTGCATCCTGGCTGCAGAGACCTGCTGCTGTAGTGTGTGGTAACATTCATCGGATCAAAACATTTAGGCTCCTTATCCTCAGTACTATTGACAGTTTAGGTCAGAAGACTTCCTGTTGAGGAAGTTGTCCTGAGCCTTGTAGGGTTTTTAGAAACATCCCTGGCCTTCTGAGAGTTTACACAATTAACAACAGCCTTCCCTCCACCTCCCAGTTTGTGACAACCAAAAAAATATTAGTATCTCCAGACATTGCCAAATGTCGCTTGGGGACCAAAATCGCTGCCTATTGTGAAGCTCCATTTTGTAACTTATTATCCAAACCAAACAAATCTTAAAGTTGAAAGGAAAACTATTCATAATTACACTGGGAAAAATACTGTGCTGGCCAAAGGTGAAAACTGATCACATTACCTGTAAGTTACGCACAACCAGGGGTTGGAGAAAGCCTCTTTCCCTGGGGCAGAGTGCCAAAATGTACTCAAATTGAAGGCATAATATACAACTGGTCTTTCATGCCCATACATTTAGTGAGTAGAATTATTTTACATTTCAAAGAGTCAAAGTGTTTAATTTAATTGGAATGAGTTAGAGAGTTAGAGACTTAGAGAGAATAACAGGGAGTTATCTTCAGATTCTTTGAACCGGCTTGCAGAAGCCATTCTAATACAATGGGATCTGAGGTTCTCACAAGACACACACAGGATTCATGTAATTCCCTCGTTCCCCACACAGAGGGGACCTGTGTTTTCTTCCGTAACACATCTGCCTTGCATTATGTTAGACTGCTTAGAAAGCTAGTAGCAACTTTGGACATAGTGTATTTTTGTAAATCTTTTAACCCTACCCATTGGCAAATATAGCTGCTGTTGCTGTTTCCTAAAGACTCTAATTTATAGGGCTTAATCACTACCTTTTCTGTCTCCCATACCTTTGAGGGTTAGATTGCATTGTCAGCAAATATGTCTCAGGAAAATGTTACAGATTTCCAAAATATCCAACATAGAAAGAATATATAGTTTTTGATATAGCCGATATCTGCATAGACTGAGGACAATGATAAAGCAGTAAAAATGTTACAAAAATATGATACTAGACATCAGTTTACATTTTTGCATTCTTCTCTGCCTCAACAATTGAAAGCATGAAAGAAATTATTTCCCACCCAAGCAATTCTTTATGCTGGTCCATAAAGAACAACTTCAGGTTTTTCACTATAAGAAAAAATGCTGTGTCATTGTTCTTTTGATAATATTATCTTATGATATTTACAGCAATGAAAGATTTTTGTTAAAGGAATATTATGATTTTTATTACTAATATAATACTCTGTTTTTACTGTAATAAAATTACTGTTAGTCCACTATAATTTTAACTTATTTTTATATTGCATCATAGAATATTTATACTAAAAATATAACGTTCTAATTGCTAGTTTATGAGTTTTTCAAAGCAATAGGGTTTTTACACTTTGAATAATGAATTAAATTCTATCTTGAAAATATTAGTTTTTATTCTGTTGTCCTTTAACTATAAATAATAATTATCAAATGGTCTAAAAATCTAGGCTCTATTTGATATCACTGTGCAGCCTCGATTCTTTTAACAGAAGAGATCACAGGAAATAATCTGCAAGCGTTTGAGTCAGTCATTGGACTTGAAAAAACTATATTTTAATAATGAGCCAAGTTGACTGATCTCAACTTGAATTTCCTGACTGTTAATTGTACTATGAAATTCAAGGGGGCCTTTTAACAGTCATGAAATTCAAGGGGGCCTTTTCTATCACCCAGCAGCCCTCTTCTATTTGCTTCAGTTCATTCATAGTGACAATTTCATAACCTGCCCAAGTTCTACTTCAATATTCTGAACTCACCTAGACCCATGTCAAATATTCTACCTTCCCTCCTTCTGGGGTTCTGTTGTTATTGTTATAACAACCCTCACCCTCAAACTTAACTATATGTGGGTGATGTGACAATTCCTTTTCAAAAATGTATGCTTCCATTAGTTAGATTTCACTTGTCCTACTATTTGCAGTATGTTTGGAAAAGTGGACATTAGAAGGGGCCAGGTAGACTTCAGGACTTGCACGTCAATGGCTCTGTCTCTGTTTCTGCCCTGCAGCGTGGTCACTATACTCTTGATCCCTCTCTCTAGCCCTGTTTGCTCTCACTCTCTCCACCTTACTCAGGTAAAGATGGCTTCCTGGGTTACCCATGACTTCACTGGCTACGACTGCATGATGCAGACCATGCCGATGTTTAAGGATGGATAAATTTGCTGGTACATTTTGGGGTTTTACACCTTTAGGCTGCATGGCTATTTTGGGAAATTCCTCTCTTTCTCAGTGTCCCTACGATGAATGCTTCCCACTTTGGGTGAGGTACTTTCCTCATGAAAAATACCATATTTTCCAATGTGTAATGCACACTCACACTTTGTTGTGCATTATACATGGGATCGTTATATCCATTGTTATACCCAAGGTATGTACTCATTATATCCATTTATAATGTGCATCCTTACTTTCCCCTTTAAAATTTTGGCAAAAAAAAGTGTGCATTATATATGGCAAAATACGTGCATGTGTTCGCTGTTTTTTTTTTTTTTTTTTTTTTTTTTTTTCTGAGGTGTACCATTGCTAAGGCCTCTGACTCCTCCTATCCATCCTCGCTGCTCTGGTCACAACTTCTGAATGTCTTCCCACAGAGCTCTGCTGCTCTGAGCTGATGTGTCATGACTTACAAGTAATGTTAATTATAATGATGTCCCCTGCCTTCTAGTTCTGCTGAAAATGCAACTCAGTTTATAAAGCTTTGGTTTTCTGTTGCTTAAAATTATTCTGTGTGGTTTAAAGGAGGAAAACCAGAAAGCATTAGAAACAAATTGCCTCTATATCCACACATCAGAAGTCCCTTCATTGACTTTTTTGGAGCCAATTATATAATTCAATTTTATTAGCAATAAATGTAAAGACCGTGTTCATTATAAGAGTGACGGTAATCTTTCTCTTTTCTCTCTCTCTTTGCCTCTCTTCTACCACCCTCCCTTTTTTGAAGGATGACATGTATATTTTGATAAATAATGAAATGAAGAGGGTATAATTAATAAGATAATAAATATTGAATATTTGGATATACCAACAAAAATGCAATAAGTTAAAATGCATTAGATTTAAATGTCATTGGAGTAATTTATTAAATCAGAAGAATCTAAACATTTATATTTTAGCTTTGGGAAAAATAATATTTTGTCATTTTCTCTGTTTAGTAAACATTATAAAATTATTTTTATTGTGTGCTCTCTTTGAAATGTGTTTAGTTTGGTTTAACATAAAATGTCATTTAAATTAACTTGTCAAACATATATTTTCAAGTGAATAAAAAAACACTGAGTTAGATGCATTAAATATTGAATATTAATAAACTGTGCCAACCTTCAAAATGAATTACCAACATGAGAACATACACAATATGTAGTATATGGGAAATATTATCTGGATAATTTTCTCATGTATATTTTGTCTGCTACACAGAAATATACTCTAGATAATCGGAATTATATAGAACACTGGTATTATTAGAATTCTTATTAAGCTATTGAATCTGAAAAATTACCTTTCATTTCCTATAAAAGAAGTTCAGGTTTGTCATGCTAGGAATTACTTTGGTTCAATTTATTATAGATTTCATTTGCTTTATTTTTTAATCAATTGCTAGCATATGTTCTGTTTTGAGAAAATACTGAACAAGGTATGCACTTAATAAATATTGCAGACGCTCAGTCTAGTACTCCAAATCTTCAGGCCAGCTGTGGTTTCAGAACTCTGATTTTTCCATATTTTAGACAGACAGATACAGATATGATTCACATAACACTTCAGTAGGATCTTGGCATTATACAGTAATATTCTGAAATAAAATTCCTGAAACAAATATACATTAATGGAAGTTAAAACAGTAACAACAACAACTCTAAATTCAAGAGCTTAGTCTCAGAATAATCACGAAGCTAACCTCTTGTACAGCCTCATGGTTATTCTGACCATATTTGGTCATTTAAATAAGCTATAAAAAATCTGATTGCAAAGCTTTATTTTCAGAGTGGTAGATAAAAATGTAGGCCTGAGGTGTAAGACATTTCTGCAGTGTACAAATAGTTCAAAACACATTTTTAGACAAGAATAGGGATTTCTTTAAAAAAATTTAGTGCCACCCACATATCAGGAGAGGGTACATTGCTTTAAGAGATAAAATGAAAATTTCTATAATAATATATACATATGACTTCAATTGCATGTATAAGATTTGGGCTGGCTAGGTCTGTCTTTGATTTAAGAATTAGCTTTTGTTGCTTTCTCAAGTCTTCTAAGCAATCAGAATTATGCGCCCATTAAGTGTAAAATGGTATTATAGCCCTTGGGATTAGGTTTATTTCTTTCTTTTAGAGGGGGGAATATATGGCTAACATAAATAAGACAGTTTGTTCCACTATGAAATAATATATATCAAAAGCATCAAATGAATGGTAAAGGTGATGAATTCTGGAAGAATTTAGAGGTTAGAAATGAGAGTGACACCAGTTCTTTTGGTCCCCTCATGAGTCTGTTCTCCCTGTATCCAAGAAAGATTTGAGTGTGAGGGAGGGAAGGATTTGGATGTCAATAGATCTTAAAGATCTGCAGCAAGTCACATGAGGTATTTGTTTTTACTGAGGATTGTATAGGCTGTGTATGTGGGTGAATGGGTTTGTACCCACATATGTAAGAGGAAGAAGGAAGGATGGAAGGAAGGAAGGAAGGAAGGAAGGAAGGAAGGAAGGAAGGAAGGAAGGAAGGAAGGAGGGAAAAGAAAGAAAAGAAAGGATCTTTTGTACACTGCCTATGAGATTTGAGAAATAATGCTGTGTCAAGGAATTGTGGTATACATTATGGGATAAAAATGAGTATTTTCTTTTCTCCATTTCTTTATTCATTAATGCATATAATTAAATATTGTGCATCACATATAGTGCTAGGAACACAATAAATGGTGGGAAAATATGCTTACATTTTTCGGAATGTCCCACATGCCTTTTAGATCAAACTGCCGTGTAGCAGCAAATAGAATTTGAGTCATATACCCAGAACAAATGAAATTAAGTTCAATTTATGGCAAAAGGAATATTCAATACAAGACAGTTATTTGTGATTTTTATGTCTTCCAATTTTCTTATAAGACATAAGTCCAAGAAAATCTATGTCCATTAATATTACAATTTCTAATTATCCATCCTTTTTTTTTTTGCCAGAAAAGGAATTAACTTTTTCTTGTGAAATCTACATGCCAGTTAGCAAGTTAGCAGTTTACACTTGAAAATAGCATCTGTTCACTTTTATATTATTATAGATCAATTTTCCTTGGTTACAGACATTCATGTAAATTTCTCTCATAAGTGTTTCCAATGTGATGTATTACACATTGTGATCATATATAATGTGTGTTGTTTATTACATACATTCTGACTTAAAAAATAAAGTTCGTTTAAAAATCTTTCCATAAAACTAAAATACTGCCTACACAGTATCTTTAAAAAATATGTATATATCATATTTTAGAATTTTCCATATTTGGAGCCAAAAATTAACAACATATTTAAGAATGTGTACAGGGGGGCAATGGTGAGACTACATTACTTATGAACCTGTGGTTTTCAACAATTATCTGCAGAATTCTGAGGTCCCCTCAATATTCCTCCAGAACTTGAGTTGAGGAGTGGTTTCTTTTAGTTGGGCTTACTTACTTAAAAAGGTTTCTAAAAACTGTCAATATAATAAGGTATAATCTTCTATAAAACTAATATATAAATAATTTAAATATAATTTATTTCTATTTCTATGAACTATTTTGAATTGGGAAAATATACTCAAATACCCAAATACTTAACATTTTTCTACATAGTACAACACTCAGTGCAACAGTAGTGACTTGCCAGTTCCGCTGGTCCAGTAATCCTTCTGAGGTGCCATGAGGGGAACACTGGGATGCCTACTGAGATGAACTGGCTAATTCTATATTCTCCATTTGCAGCTCTCAATTTCCTCCATTTCAATATTATAAATATACACATAAGCGCATATATGCATTTATGTACACAAATATACACCTATTTTGCATTTTCCATAAAAATAAATATGAAAATGATCACACCAGTAAAGCTTTGACTATATGGTACAATGTAATTTCAAATTAATGAATAAAGTGTCCCTACATGAATATTTTAAGTAATTTTTAACCAGTCCAGAATCATTGGAGATTTACTTGGTTTTCTAGTCTCTGCTATAGTAAAAGCTGTTGTGAATCTGAAAGGTGAGTCCATCACTACAGTCATTGTTATAACCTTAAAATGAATTGGTAAACATTTACATGTAATGCTAAATAAATTTCCTATAATAGTGTGCAAAAACTATAATTATGAATACATTTTTAAAAATAAGATGTACAACACCAAGTGAGAACTGTGATGTAAACGATGGACTGGAGTGGCAATGATGTGTCAATGGAGATTCATCAGCTGCCACAATTACACTACTCTGGTGTTTGGTGGTGTTATCAGCGTCCTCCACCTGTATGCTGATGAGGGAGGAGGCTATGCATTTGTGGGGCAGGGGGTACATGGGAATTTCTGTACCTTCCACTTACTTTTGCCGTGATCCTAAAAGTACCTTAAAAAACTATTGAAAAAATAACAAAAGTGAAAATATTACCAATAAAAAATTAGGTGTGTCACCCAAGTTGTGTCAAAAGGAGAGCAATTACTCTTTAGTATCTTATCATTTGAAAATAAAAAGGAAATACTGAAAGCATTTATCTCAAGCAAGTAAAACAAACAATAAAATCAATGAAAAAGCAGTAGTTAGCATGCAATTTTAAAAATGTATAATTTAATGAAGTTTCCAACAGAAAAATTGAAAAGCAGGGGTATCTATAAGTTCTTCATCTCTTCTCAGTGTCAGACCTTGTTTAACTGTTTTTAATAGTTTACTGCATCAAATCATTACAACAGTCTTATGAGGCTGACACATGCCCATTTTATACAAGACACTAAGACTTAAAGATAGGAAGGAAGTGCCAAGGTCAAACAGAAAGTAAATAGTGGATGAAAATTTAAACAGATCTACTTAAGCACATACTCTCAAAAATAAATCATAATGTCTATAATATACAAATTTAATGCAGATTTTTTAAAGAGATCAATGAAATAGAAAAGTTTTAAACAAATAGATAAGATTATAAAATTTCTATGCAAAGGACCATATCTCCAAAACATAAAAATGCAAATTTGACATATCAAAAAAATAGATAATCTCACCATTTTTAAAAAAGATTTATTTCTCATTACACATATAAAATACAAAGGCATGTATAATAAAACCAACCTAATTAGAAAACAAGTAGAGCCCTGGACAAGTAGCTCAGTTGCTTAGAGCACCGTCCCAATGCACTAGGGTTGTGGGTGCAATCTCTAGTCAGGGCACTTAGGGGAATCAACCAATGAGTGCATAACTAGGTAGAACAGCAAACTGATGTTCCTTTCTCTCTCTCTTATTTTCCTCTCTCCTTGAAGTCAATCAATAAAAAAATAATTAGAAATTACCTAATGAATGAATGTAGATTATTGTACCCACCAACTTGAGAGTACATATTCTTCTCAGTGCAATTGTAATACTTATCATTTTTAAAAGCCATGTTCAAGGTCCTATTGTAATAGTTTAAAAAAAGACAATTTGAATGAAAACAAAGATACATGAAGTGCATACACATTAAAAAAATTTAAGTCAATGGTGAGATATAGCACATTCTTAACAAGAACTATAAAAATCAAACTATAACAGAAGTCACACATGGTTCATCATAGTATTGATAAGATAATTTTTAAATTAATATGGAACAACAACAAGAGCTAGAGGCCATAAATAGACCAAGTACTTTTGAAAGGGCAGAAGTAAAATGGTTGGCTTACTTTAAAATATTTTGTTTTATGGTAGAAATAAGGATCCAATTTATTAGAGACACACTAGGAAGTCATATATGTAATTTATGAATTTTCTAGTCAACACAGAAACCTAGAAACTATACAAAAAAATAAAACATATTTTACTGTAAGTCATTTAAAAATTATGTGAGACAAAAGATATAGCAAACCAATGCAAAAGTAAATAAAAGAAAATTTAAACTTAGCAAATAAAGGGTTAATAACCGCTATATATAACATGTACATTGATAATATTGGGTATTTAAAAAACTGATGAAAAACTTTGCTGTAAACTATAAAAATAAATGAGGTCCTTAATGAAATAGATAATTTAGTATGAATATATATTTCTATATATATTCATAGTACAAATAAAAATAAGCAGTTCATTGAGAAAAGAAAGACATTTGTCCCCAAACCCTCACAATTCCTAAGAGCCAGGTAGTAGTAACTAAAGACTCATATTTTTAAAATATATTTTATTGATTATGCTATTACAGTTGTCCCATTTTCCCCCTCCATTCCCCTCCACCCTGCCCACTCCCTCCCACCCACTTTCCCCCCTTTAGTTCATGTCCATGTGTCATAAGTTCTTTAGTTTCTACATTTCCCATACTATTCTTTTCCTCCCTCTGTCTATTTTCTACCTACCATTTATGCTACTTATTCTCTGTACCTTTTCCCCCTCTCTCCTCCTTCCACTCCCCTGCTGACCCTCCATGTGATCTCCATTTCTGTAGTTCTTCTGTTCCTGTTCTATTTGTTTGCTTAGTTTGCTTTTGTTTTAGCTGTGGTTGTTAATAACTGTGAGTTTCATGGTTTTTTTTTTACTGTTCATATTTTTTATCTTCTTTTTCTTAGATAAGTCCCTTTAACATTTCATATAATAAGGGCTTGGTGATGATGAGTTCCTTTAACTTGGCCTTATCTGAGAAACGCTTTATCTGCCCTTCCATTCTAAATGAAAGCTTAGTTGGATAGAGCAATCTTGGAAGTAGGTCTTTGACTTTCATGACTTGGAATACTTCTTTCTAGCCCCTTCTTGCCTGCAAGGTTTCTTTTGAGAAATCAGCTGACAGTCTTATGGGAACTCCTTTGTAGGTAACTGTCTCCTTTTCTCTTGATTCTTCTAGAATTCTCTCCTTCATTTTTACCTTGGGTAATGTAATTATGATGTGCCTTGGAGTGTTCCTCCTTGGGTCCAACCTCTTTGGGACTCTCTGAGCTTCCTGGACTTCCTGGAAGTCTATTTCCTTTGCCAGATTGGGGAAGTTCTCCTTTATTATTTGTTCAAATAACTTTTCCACTTATTGTTTTTCCTCTTCCCCTTCTGGTACCCCTGTAATTCAGATGTTGGAATGTTTAAAGATGTCCTGGAGGTTCCTAAACCTTTCCTCATTTTTTTGAATTCTCGTTTCTTTGTTCTTTTCTGTTTGACTCTTTCTTTCTTCCTTCTGGTCTATTCCATTGATTTGAAACCCAGTTTTCTTTCCATCACTATTGGCTCCCTGTGCATTTTCCTTCATTTCACTTAGCATAGCCTTCATTTGTTCATCTAATTTGCAACCAAAATCAACCAATTCTTTGAGCATCCTGATCACCAGTGCTTTGAACTGTGCATCCAACAGGTTGGCTATCTCTCAGTCACCTAAAAGTACTGACCAAGGGGCTTGCAATTCTGTTTGAGCCATCATTTTTTTTCCCTTTGGTCTGGTCGTGCCGGTTACATATGAGGGGTGGAGCCTTAGGTGTTCACCAGGGCAGGGCACCCCAGTCTCTGAGTTGTGACGTTGTAATGTGGGGGCAGGGTCCAAGAGGGAACAATGGTGCCTGCTCTGCTCTCTCTAGGACTTCAGTCCTCTCTGGCACTTCACATAAGCAGATTGGGCCCTTCTGGTGCTGGCTGCTGGGCAGGTGGGCTTGTGTATGTTCTAGGACTTGGTGGGTCTCCCCAAGGAGCTCTCCTGTGAGGCTGAGAGATTCTCCCAGCCTCAAACCCCACAGGTGTTTTCAATCCGTGCTTTTAAGCTTTATTTCCTGGTGCTGGGTCCCTGGGTTGCATGGTCTGTGTCACTGCCCATTTTCCCCTGGTTTATCTGCACACAGATTTGTGGCTGCGGACAGCCAGCTGCCTCGTGCACCTCACTGGGTCTGCTCGTTGCCTCCCATGCCCAGGGTCTGCCACCGGGTCCACCAACTGCTGCCTGTGCCCTGCACTCCGGTGTCTGCCAGCCACTGCTTTTTCCTGCCAGGCCCTGTCGACCCCTCTCTGTAGGCCTCTGACCCCACCCTTCCTTACTGATCTGGATGAATGGTTGCCAGACTTCATTCAGTTCATTTCTCTCTGTTCTGTTTTTTTTTTTTTTCTAAATTTTTGTTGTCCTTAGTTTTCATTGTGCGAGGAGGCACAGTGTGTCTACCTATGCCTCCATCTTGGCCAGAAGTCTAAAGATTCATATTTTAGGAAACAAAAATTTCTATGCTCTTTAAAAGTGTTTCAGAAAAGGAAAATAAAGTTTTCCTTTTTTATTTTTTTTCTGAAGCTTGACTAATATATGCCCTAACTCTTCAAAGGTGTTGCAAAAAAGGAAAGCAATTAAGCAAACTAACTTAATGATATACAAGCAAAAGTATCTTCTGTTAGCAAACAAAACCAGAAACATTAAAATAATAATAAAATATAACAAGGAACTGTGTTTGTTACCTCAGAAAGGCAAAATCACTTGATACTTGGTGAATAATATATCTTATTTCATGTATATGTTGTTAGATATTATACACATAAGTCATACTAATGTTTAAATAGACACTAAATGTATATAAAATTTATTCATAAGGAAATAAAATTATTAATGAATATGAATAGATGAAGTATTCTGTAATAAAATTAAATTATTAGAAAAATATGTTAGTGTGCGAGCAGACAGGTAAATGTAAAACAGTGTGGTAGCCAGAAAGGTACCTAAATACCTATAAAAATGCAGTACATAGTAGAGGTTAAGAAAGAGATCATTTGACAAATTAATGACAATTGTCTGGGGAAAAGAAAAAGCAAGGTGAATCTTTGTGCATTCCAAAATGAAATTGACTTTATAGGTAAAAAATAGATTCATAACAGTGACAGGAGAAATCATGTAATAGTTGTTTTCAAATCACATGGTGAATACAACCTTCCTAAATGACTATATTGAACAAAACTGATAAAAACATGTTTACCAACATGCAAATAAAATATTTGGATTTTAAGGAAAAAAAAAAACAAAAAAAGACCTTCTAGATGAGAAAATAAACCACCACAGGAAAGACAGTTTATCAACTGGGGAGAAATACAACACGCAACAGATAAACATATCATTATAAAAAGTTTTTTTCAATTACTAAAAAAACAACAATCCATAGAAAAAAAGGCAAAGGGATAACTAAAACATTCACAGAAATGTAGATACAAGTAGCTCTAAAGCATGAGGAAAAAAATGTTAACCTTCTGCTAGCAAATAAATAAATGAAAACAAAATGACTTGAGATGTGACCTCCCACCTTTCAGATGAGCAAATCTGCTGGTGCCGGGTAACATTAAGGCAGAGATGTGGAGTAAGAGGCACCCTCATATACTGCTGGGGGGATTGCAAAGTGTTGAAGTGCATGTCAATTATCTTTCAAAATAATAAATACTCACTCCTTTTACACCCATGAAACCCCGCTGTGGAGTGTTTAGTTCCAGAACACTTACCCATTTTGAAATGACACAAAGAAATACCAACAAAAGTCAAGACAAAGTACTAGGGATTTGGAGCGTAGGCTGCAGATAGAGCCAGAAACGACAGAGAGAAATAAAGAGAAAACTGAAAGAAGTAAGCCCTCAAAACATTGCTAAAGGAAATGTGAAGGTGAAGACTACTTTGTACAGCATGCTTTTTTTTTTTTTTACATAACAATACCATTATCTAGGCCATTTAGCTAGTTCCCCTTGCATGCACAGAAACTATCTTGGGTTTAGTAGTTAATGTGGGAAACGCAGCCACTGGAGTCTGAGGTGAGACATTCAAATCAGTCTTCGGGGACGTGGGAGCAGTTGTCATGATATATGTTTTTGCAACTTTTGAATTTTAATGTTACCTCATTAAAATCAGGAAAAAGCTGTCAAAAGATTTTAATCTATTATCACTTCCTTTTTTTCTAGATTGTTAATGAAATGCAATACAGATGATTTCCACTTCAATGACATTAAAGATTATTGTTTGGTAATAAGTTACACACTCAACTTCGACAAAAATAAGTCCCTAACATTTCATTCGTTTTATTTTGAGAAATTAATGCTGGACTTAGAGAACAGGAAAACACAGCAAAGACACATGTCAGAAGGATGTGAGAAGATCCAGAATCACCCTGAGACCTGTGAAGTCAGGAGTAGGCATTCTTACCTTCAGCTCTGAGTTGACTATCAGCATGGAGTGGGCAACGGAGCTCTCTGAGTGGTACCTCCATTCCTTGCTGCCGCCAGAGACCTTGAAACAGGAGGCAGAGAAGAGCAGAGGAGAGTTGAACCTGAGGGCTCAGGGATCCTTCATGGAATGGGAGACCGAGTTAAGTAGTTAGACTCAGAGTTGGAGAGACACCCTGAAACTTTTGATCAACTGACAGACAATAACAACCAGGTATGAAAGATATTCCTAAAGAATGCTTTTTTTTCTTTTTGTTTCCCAGCTTTACTGAGGTATCATGGTCATGTAAGCTTAAGCTGTAAAATGTGGTGAATTGATATCCATATAAATTGCACAATGGAAACTACAGTAACTTTTTTTTTTAGTGACAAACCATCCATTTATCCCTCCTTTGAGCAAACATTTGGGTGTCCATAAATCTTCATGTCCTGGCTATTTCAAGGTAAAAATGACTTTAAATAATTTTAAAAGCCTTTTTTAATAAGTTAATATTTCATTGCTTTTAAGAGTTGGCCCTCAAAATAAACCCCTTATGATTTTAACAATAAGTTCTCTAAATTCATATATTTTAACACACAAATGAAAGAAATATTGCTAAATCTTTCTTATGACTTTTTCTCCAATGGATGTATTTGTGTACACCACACACACACACACACACACACTTCTATGCTAAGCAATTAGTTTTTTATGAAATGTGTCTGAAGGCTAGGTTTTGTGCTTTCTATGCCATGTGAATTAATATAAAAATAAACCAGTCTGGGATGTCATATGTTAGAAGAATTATATTTATTATCCACCTAAGAAATATTTTATAAACATGTGCATGTGTAATCTCAGTATTTTATACACTAAGAAATGTTAATTACTGAAAGGCAGACAGCTGTGGAAATATTTTCTTCCTATTATAGAGGTCTCTAGACATCACTGATGTATTTATAAATATAAAAAGGAATTCAAAATCTTTATCAGATGAGTATCAACAGATATAGTTTAAACTAAAAATGAAACAAAATAACACACTACATAAATACAGTTTTTCAGGGGCACACTTGAAAGAAACAGTTAACTTCCTTAAGATTTACTGTTTTGATTCATTTATAAATTGAGCTCTAAGCTTCTTAGCATATATACTATATTCCTTTTTCAGAAAACATTGGTTTGGTTTCAATATGTGGACTATTTTGCATTCAAATTTAAACATAGAAAGTCCTTTCTCAGGGCCTAATTTTCACCAGGATACTTCAGCAGAGTTCAAGTTACACAAGGTATGCAATGAAGTCGTGTTTTACTCAGTTTTTTTCTAAATATGAAGCTTTTGCACAAAAAGATGAATATCGAGAGGAACTGTATGACACAAAGTCCAACTCATTTTGCCAGCTTTACAACTTTGCCCATGCCTAACTCTCTAACTTCAATGTATTCATCCAAGAGTGGGGATGACAATGCTATATATAGATATAAATATATATTCACATACATATCAAATATATGACATACACATACATATACATCTCAATGTTAAGTGCCTAGTGTACTAACTAAAAATGGAAATTATTAAAAAAAGCTAATTGGAGAATTAAGAATTGTGACAGAATGAGGAAGACTAAGGAACATGCAAGCAGTGCGAGGAATGATTGAGAATTAAATTTATTCCCCAAAGGACATTATTAGGACAGTTGGATAACTTCAAGGGGATGTCTTAATAAAGAGCTTATGGGACTACTTTGCACCATTCTTGCAATGTTTTATTTTTTTTATTTTTTTAATCTTTTTAAAAAGATTTTATTTATTTATTTTTAAAGAGGGAAGGGAGGGAGAGAGAGAGAGAGAGAGAGAGAGATCCAATGTGCGGTTGCTGGGGGTTCTGGCCTGCAACCCAGGCATGTACCCTGGCTGGGAATTGAACCTGGGACACTATGGTTCCCAGCCCGCGCTCAACCCACTGAGCTACGCCAGCCAGGGCATTGGCATTGTTTTATTAAGTTTGTAATGACATCAAAATAAAATGAAAAATACTCTACTGGTCCTGCTACTAATATATAGTTACTCCTAGACTCCAGGAGAATATACAATTAAATTAAAATTTTGGTAACAATTGAGGACTAATTGTGACTTATTTTCCAATCCTTTATTATGCATACTTCTGTTGTAACAAAGTAAGTGTTCTAATTCCTTGACTAGGTTAACAGACATTCTAATTTTAAAAATATTAGAATTTGGGGGACTAACCACAAAACTGAAGTTCCAAAAGAGTGTATATTAAATTCATATATGCCAAGGACCTTTTCCATGCACTAGTCCTCTGCATTACAAGGCTGTCAGACTCTATGTCTATTATACATGATAGATACTTGATTATTTTTCATTTAAAATGATTAAAGATTCAAGCATCATTCACCCAAACAATCTATCATGACAACGTTCTTTTTAAAAGCATAGAGTATATTGTATGTATCACGTGTGAAATAGCATGAGATAGATATTGATACAGGGTGTCATCCCTATAGTTTTGATGTTGAGATAAGAAATTTAAACTTAAAATTATTTTTATGATAAATTTATATAACTTTTCCTCACATGTTTAACAGTTCATTAGCTATCAACTTTAAGATAAATGTGGAATTATAAGTGATTTGCTGTACTTTTTATGGATTATCTTAGGTATAGAGACCTATAGCAACTTAAGAAAGATTCAATGAAATTTAAATGTGTGTGTGCTTATTGTATATTAAGCTTCACCTGATGAAATTTTACTCAGATCCCAATGAAATTTACTTTATTCACCATGTCAGAAGAAGAAATTACCACTAAGCAGTGTGAATCTTATATTCATTCGAATTTGTTATGGCTGAAAAGAAAAGGGAAAAAAATTCTCCATGCAGTTGTATTTTTTTTCAATTTCAGTTAAACAAAATAAAATTACATTAGTTACATGAGAACATCTGAATGCTGGTATACAAGTCTTGTTTTCATCTGAAGAATAGGTGGAATTTATTTAGAAAATATTAGTGTCTTGAACACTCTACCAAAAATTGTGAATAAAGGTTTATGCAGCAATTTGTCTCAATAATCTGAATCATCTACTTCTTGTTGAAGCCTAAGATTAACATCTGGCAAAGGACTCTCATAATCAAAATTCAAGTTATCCCTTTGATTACTTTTATAAATATATATTTAGGAAATGTAAAATATTTATTTAAGGAGTATATCAGCTATTGATAATGACAAATAGTATATACTTTTCTAAAAATCTATATATAGTCGCAGTAATGTGCTTCCATGATAAAGGCAATGCTAAAATTAATTTGGACTATTTCAGTTTTCTCTGTGTGCATGGGAAGACTCCACTTCATCAGTTCCCCATCAACTAGATGGAGCCAAGTAGCAGGTTCTGGGCAATGAAATACGGGCAAAGCGGCTCTAGTGCACTCTTGGACCTAAAATATTACACATTCTTCCACTTTATCCCTTTGTGTTCAATGGCAAGAGCCAACACGGCCATAGAACCAATGAATGGAACAAATCTTCTTCCCCAATTCACCCCTTAATAGAGAGTGACACACAAAAATTATCTGACTAACATACATACTGTACTGAAAAGCAGACTTAAATGATGTTAATCCACTGATATTTTGGATTGTTTGTTAGCAGCTCATCTCTTTGACTAAAACAGCTTTCTATTTGAATCATAAGGTTATTTGGAAACGACTATTATATAAGCGTGTGTGTGCACCTGCAAATGCAGAAGTGGGTCAAGTTTTATAAATGTCATAGTGATTCTAAAACATAGAGTGAATCACCTTTTTACTTCCACGTTTTTCAGTTCACTTTATGAGAAAGGCGTGCATTATATATAAGTAAACACATCTGTGTGTATGGTAACCATGTAATCTGTGCTCGCTGGTGTTCATAAGCATGGCTCTGGGAGGGCAGGTGCAAGATGCTTCACCCTCGGGCCAAGAGTTTTATCTTAATGCCAAATCAACAAAGTGTTAAGTCTAATAGACCACATATTATTTTTAGACATTAATACGCACAAAACTATATAGAGCTTAATATCTAGTGGCAGTTGGCTGGCCCCCTCATACACTAATCATTCAGAGAGCAACAGAGCACACACCTGAATTATAGAGGGCTTGGCAGTACAGAGGGCATTTTGCATGAATCATCTGATTAAATCCTCATAGCCAAGTGAGGAACTAAGACTCCTGATCCTTCTCCCTAGTGAACAAGCTAGGAAACAAAGCCAGGAGGCCACTCTTCTGACACTGCCCCACAGGGACAAATTTTACTCCTTAAGGTGGCCTCTGTCCTTCTTCGAGCATCTTTTGTCGAAGAGCTAAATAAGCAAGAATTTCCACCATGTGCTCTAGGTCAAACCTATCCTGTGTGCCCACTGATGTCTCCGACTGGGCATCTCCCATGGTATGCTAGTTATATACCCACCCTCCTGTGGCTGTCACTGTGCTTTCTTCCGGGGCTTCCAATAACTGACAACCAAACATAAACTCTATCCAATGAACGAATAACCTACTTCTCCTAAACAGAGGAAACTGCAACCCCAACGTACTCTTATGAACTTGTGAGTTCGTCCTGGAGCAATCTCAAGCTCACAGATAAAATAGGCCAGTGCTTTAGTGCTTCGCACATTAGTGGATGTCTCTCGGCTCTGCAATTGCCACTGTCTCATCCAGCTCCCACAGGGCTGTGGCTTATATTCTAATAGTGAAAGATCAAAGTAAGAAAAATGAAAAGCTGGCCTCAACTGCCAGTTCCAAAAATCAATGTTCACTCACACCCAACCAATCTCAAAATGCTGCTTTAGCCTGGCAAAGAGAAATGGTGATCTCCGTGGGAACTTCAAGAATAAAAGAATACTATGTTGTGTGGAGTTCATCAGTAAATTTCTAAGGAGTGAGTCACTCAGCTGTGTTCTAAGAAGGATTCTTCTCCCCATCAAAGTTTTGAGAAAGGGTTTGGGTTTTATAAGTAAAAATTATATTATGAATGCTGCTTTATTAGACTTTTGGAACTTGGTAGCTTCTTTTGTAGATAATTAGGGTGAGAAATAGTGTTATGTATTTTTCTGCCAGCTTTTTTAGTTTGGGGAAAATAGAAAAGAGGCATAATGCATCTTCAGTAATTAGAGGACACCAAAATAACTGATATTGATATAAACCTAGTAGCTACATGAATAAGGCCTGAATATGGGGAACCGTGATTTTCAGATCAAGAATTAAAATTTTTGATGCATTAAACCTATCCATTTGTGATAAGTTAAGGACAGTGTTATTTTTAATATATTTATTTTTATTTTTCAATTACAGTTTACCTTCAATAATATTCTCTATTAGTTTCACATGTACAAGTGGTTAGAACATCATTAGCTTTACAGAATGGTCCTCAAGATACAACAGGGAATTCTGATAATTGTACGTGTTTTTTTTTTTCTTGCTTAATCGCAGTTAAAGCATTAACTGCGACCCAAACTTTAATTTTAGTTTGTCTCCCATCATCCCTTCACACAGTGTTTGATGGGTGTGATCTGACTTAGCCCTGCGAGCAGACTCCTGTAGAGTCCACAGCTTCTCCTCCCTTTCATTGGAAATAGATACCCACATGTTTCCTCATTGTCTCAACACATCTTAATTCAGGAAATGGAATGTCTCATCTAAAGTGTTAATCAAAACTATGGACCTGATTTAACTTCACATCTTCTCCCCTTTGAGACTAGGGTCTGATTGAGGGTGGGAGACGGTTAAGTGACATAGGCAGACTTGACAGTCAGCTTTCTGTGTCCAGCTTTTGCTGTGTTCCTTCCCTGGCAAATCGAATGGACCACTTTGCTTAGGCACCAGTGTGTGGTTGAGTTGGGGCAGGTACTGGCAGGAGGATAGAAAAAGTTTCATTTGAGTAGATGTCATTATGGCTTGACTTCATCTTCTCTGATCTGCAAAAGTTCCTTAGGAAGTTTACTGCCTACATTCGGTTCTCCTGAAGTTATCTCATTTTGGATGGAGGCATCTTCACATCTTTAATCAAGGTGGCCACTTGCTTGCAACAGTTTCCTTAGCTCTAGGTCTCTCTGGTAGTCACCTGCAGCTTCTTTTGGCTTATATTCCCCCACCCATCGGGGCAGCCTTCTTTGATAGGACACAAAGCACGTGCCCACCAGACTGTTCTCTTCAAGATGACCATATCTTAGTCAAGGCACGCACACGTCCTATGCCCCAAATCTCTGGAAGATCTGGCCAGTATAGGGCATGAGCCATTCTTAGCTCTGCCCTACAGATGCCCACAGACCAGAGTGACCCCAACACAGGCAGAGCTCCAGGGAAACTCCACACTTTAGCTGTGAGGTTCTCCTTCATGGCAGGTAGAAAAGGACTAACAGCGTATCTTTCTGCAAAATCTCCTCCTCAAAACACTCAGTCTGCTGGTTTTTAGCATGCCATTTGACCAAGAGAGGAGTGTTCAAGAGTCATGAAGTAAGTTCTTTGACATTTTCTTTAAAACCCTATGCATGTCGATTTATTTATTTTGGGCTCTCGTAACTGATATTGGCTCCTCAGTTAAAACTCATGCCAAAGGACTGAATTTAAGCATTACATGATAAGCATTTGATGATTTCTCACTTGATGAGATGCCACAGCCAGCCATAGAAATTTGAATAATAAATAGAAAAAGTAGGTCAGAAACACATCTGATGCCTGCTTCATATTAATGTGAAGGGTTGTTAGATAGATCTTATGTCACATATACATATTACAATAGTTTATAGGTTAGGTAAATAAAAAGACTTTGAATACATTGCACAGGAGGGAATATAATATAGGGAAATTTTAACTTACACAGAATTTTGGAAGAGCTCAGATTTCCAAGATCTGAAACCCCCACTGGCATATTTTCTCAATGTCCTGTAAGATGAAAATGAATAATATGCTCATCTGGAAATAGATAGCAGAACTTCACACCAAATGCCTGTAGATTTCCATGTGCCTATCTATAGATCCACCGAAGGATAATGGCTTTTCTACTCTGCTCATCATCGGAGTCTAACTTAGAATCTTCCTGAAGGAATTACCCTGTATTTACAGAGAAAAAAAAAATAAAATCAGATGGGGAAGGGCTTACTTACTAAAAAAAATAGACATTCCTTCACAGAGTTGTACGTGTGAGTTCAGTTGCTAGAACTTACCAAAAAAATAGAAAAAAAAAATAAAGATTTTATGTATTTATTTATAGACATAGGGAAAAGGAGGGAAAAAGAGAAGGAGAGAAATATTGATGTATAGTTGCCTCTCGTGCAGCCCCTACCAAGGACCTGGCCCACAACACAGGCACGTTGTCTGAGAATCAAACCAGTGACCTTTTGGTTTGCTAGCCTGCACTCGATCCACTGAACTACATCAGCCAGGGCAAAAATATTCTTAATATAAAGTGACTACAGTGACAGAAAAATTATACATCCTCTCAGAAATACATGTGACCTTGAATAAATATATGAACAAAAATGGTTGCAAAAATAATGTTGTGATGTAAAATAATATAGAATTGCATTCATGAAAATTCCACAAATGTATGGTTTTCTAAAAAAAAAAACTGACTATGATCTTAAGCAGTCATTGTCCAAAAACATGTACATGGCTTACCGTATTGTCAAAGCACTTATGTATTTTCTGGTTCAAGTGGCCTGTAAAGAAAATACATGATTGAACTGATGTTTTACACATCTCAGGTCTGATGAAGATGGGGTGTTGTAGCAGACTTTAACTCATCTTTTGATGTTTCCAACACCCCAGAAAGGGTATCAAGTAAGAGGCAATAGAAACCTCTTAGCAAAATGACTCGAAGTCTTGGCCCCCTGTTGCGCTGCATGTGTGACTTGGTGACTCTCTCTGTACTAGCAGCACATAGCACAGGTTCCTACAGGAGTGCTCAAAGAACAATTAATGTAGCAAAGGGACCTTTTACAATTCAGCACAGTGTACACTTCATTAGCTGGATCACTAGGGGTAGGCTAAGTAGCTACTGTCATACATCAGGGTACAATTCCAGTGTTTACTTTACACACACATACACAACACCATGGCATTTAAGAAATAAGACATCCAGATTTTTTAAAGTTACTGTCCTAAAAGCTGGAACATTTTGTATCTTGTTATTCATAACATTAAACCCAGAAACTTTAATTGGCAATATAAAGCCAGTTGTAACATATTATTTATTGCTTTTTCCAGAATTGTATAAGGGCATAGATTTCATCCAAGATTCTAAAAGCACCATTTCTTCAAAGAATGTTAAATGTGCTTTCAAGTAAAAAGTGCGTTTTTTTTTTTCTTGGGCTACCATTATCCTTTTACTTTCACCATGGGAAAAAACCACAGTGATTCTGACAAATCTTAAACATTTTTGCCAAGAGCTATATTTTTTAACAGTGTGTATGCAGAATAACAAATATTATTAGAGTTAAAATAAGTATTCTTTGCAGCTGTGTTTTTAACTGAAAGCAATTTCAAAGTAAATGACCAAAACTACATTGTTTCTAAGTCCTGTGTGCTCTTTCATCTTGTCCTCTCAGACCACAAGCGTCTTCTGTTACTAGTCTCCGTAACTTATTTCCAGTTTGCCCTCGCTTCTCTTGGAGAGCCAGTCATTTGCGAGAGTGTTGGGATTTATCTACGGTTACCATATAAAGAGGCTTGCATTTGCCTGGAAAACCTTGAATTTAAAATCCTAGTTGTCAAGGGTGCCTGCCAGCCTGGGAGATGATTAAATGTTTTGTGTGAACTCAGGCATTTTGTCCTTCTTTTTGGTGGGTACATTAAGAGCCAACATTGTTTATGATGATTTCAAGTATGATGTTGCCACTCTCTGTATAAGTGAACTCTGTAGCTTTTACATAATTCCAAAGACTCAAATGCCTTATATTCTCTTAAAGCCTAGTAGACAACAAACATTCTTTTGTTTGCAGGGCCTGTCTAAAGTTGGTATAAAATTTACAATAATAACTTCGAAGGACACATTATTTAGTAACTAGGAAATAGGATAGGACTGCCTATCCTATTTTAGACAAAATGCTAGGATATTGACATAGTGTGACATAAAAAATAAGTCTTCAAGGAGATTTGCATCTTGTCACAAATTTTCTCTAATGAAATAACTTTAATTGAACTGATGAAGACCACAAACATCACCCTCATGAGTTACAAATTCTGCATTAGGCATCCATTCATTCATCGTTTTGATCATACTGCCTTTTTACAATATCAGGTTTAAAAAAAATCTCACTTCACATAGTCTTCTCTTTAATATTGTGTAAAAGGCAGCATAAGTCACACATCCTTTCTGGGTCTTTGAAGTTGAACACTATACCTCTGTCTACCGCTTAAGGGTTGCTTTATTCTAAACGCCAAGGGCTTTTTTGGTCACAAATACATTACCCAAACCCTGGCATTGGGCATTCAGTATTGATCATCTTTCCATCTTGTGACTCAAACCTATTTAGCGATACATGAGAAAATGTGGCCCTGTGCTAAATCAACACTTCCTGACGGGGGAATGAATGAATTCTCGGTTCAGAAGGTGTTGTCAGCTCCTATAAGACCTGTATTGCAGCAGGGACTAGGAGAACCTTGTCAGCAATTTGTTGACCGAGCCCACTCAGATGTGACTGTATTTCCTCAGCATACCTACAAAAAGGGAACGTTCATATGACCTAAGTTTATATTTACAGTCAGAAATTAAATCAGCAGGTATTGGAAAGGATCCAGGAAGGGAGAAATGGCACTCGTGGAGTAGAGGGATGGCTGTGAAATGAAGTGCAGGTCAGCAAAAACTCCAGGTGATGGGGTACTCTGTTATCACACTGAAGAGGTGACGGGAGGTGGTTTGCAGTTGTCATGACTGAAAATACACCCTGCTCTGGAAGATTTCAGCAGCACTGAGATGCTTAAAAACCAGTTTCTTCTTTTCTTAGGAAGAGCTCTGACTAGCGTAGACATCTGCTGAAAGTGACTTTTGGGTTATATGAAAGTCTGTCTGGAAAAGTCCAGCTGTTGTTAATATAATGAAAATGGTTTGTGCAACAATGATGTAACCTGGCAGCCAAGGAGAGTGGACTGCAAGGTGTGTGCATGAACAGTGATGACTTCACTGTACTAGTCAGTGAGGGTGGTAGATGCTGCTGAGTGAGCATTTGTACCATATGTGGCCATCACATTCAAAATGACTGAACATGTAGAACAACAAATCTGCATCAAATTTTACATTAAGCTTGAACATTCCTCCGTGGAAACTATTCAAATGAATCAGAGGGTCACAGCTATGGGTTACTGGTGATTGACAGCTTAATCATGACAATGCTTCCACTCATGCATCACTTCTCATACAGAGTCTTTTGGCAAAACGTCAAATCACCCAGGTGACTCAGCCCTGCCACAGCCTAGATTTGGTGCCCTGTGACTTCTGGCTTTTCCCAAAACTAAAATCATCTTTGAAAGGGAAGAGACTTCAGATCATCAATGAGATTCGGGAAAAGACAGCAAGAAAGCTGATGGTGATTGGGAGAACTGTGTGAGGTCCCAAGGTGCCTACTGTGAAGGAGATTGAAGTTTACTTGTCTCACATACAATGTTTCTTGTATCTTGTATCTTCTTCAATTGATGTCTCTATTTTTCATATTACTTGGCTGGATCCCTTGTATATAACAGGGATTGAAGTGAGAAGAGAATGAACTATAGCTCTATATATAAACATTAAGAGCTACTGTAAAGATAATTGCTTAGATTATATCATTTATGTTCCCAGTTACAGATAAAAATTTGTCCCTGATTTTTGTTTTTATACATATTCACACATACATATATACATTCATATGAAGCCATTCACAAATTTAAAATATATTATTTGCATCTATATCCTGGAATGCCAAACTTCTGATTTGTCATTTACTCTGTTCTACATGAGCAATTCTAGATTTCAAATGTTATTGCATTGTTTTCATAACAGATGGCATTTTTAGTTTATTTAGCAACCCAGTTCAGATTGCAATGAATCTGTATAATGTATCTGCAGTTAAAAATCAAGTCATCTCAGCCCTGGCTGGTGTTGCTCAATGGATTGAGTGCCGGCCTGTGAACCAAAAGACTGATTCCCAGTCAGGGCACATGCTTAGGTTGCACGCCAGGTCCCCAGTAGGGCATGTGAGAGGAAACCACACACAGATGTTTCTCTCCTGCTCTTTCTCCCTTCATTCCACTCTCTAAAAGTAAAGAAATAAAATATTTTTTAAAAAAAAAATCAAGTCATTTCAGACTTTTTCATATATATTTCAGGACTTCTTTATGGCTCTGTTGCTATTTATGAGGTTTTGACTTATTTTGTTCTGTTTTGTTTTGTTTTGTTTTGTTTTTTGGCTGGTTTACTTTTTCAGCTTCATAAAGAAAGCTTCTGTGCATTTACTCTCTGTTGACCTAACAGCTGAGCAATGGCAAAAAGAGGGGGAAAACATGTTTTCATACATCAGTAAAGACATGGACTTGAGAAACAATGGCATACAGATCAATTTGTGTCTCAAAAATCTGAAATGTGTTTCTTTTTACTGTTAAGCATGCAAAGAATAGAGAGCTTTTCAGAGAGCTTTGTACAATAAAAAGAGATCATGACCCAAATCAGACAGTGCCTCATATCTGCCACAAAACTGTTTGTTTTTTGAAATGTTAACATTGAATACATCATTGTCCTGGTCCACTGATTACCTGTTTTTGACCATGCCTGCTTATGGACCCCTGTATACATAGAGGTCTGTACTAGGAAAAGTTCTCAAAAGGAGTGCGGGTCTGCACTGAATTGTTCACACTTAGGTCACAGACTGATACCATTGATCTGAGCATGCTTCCTTGGCATGACTAATTTTTCAAAACCTACCCGAGTCTTCTAATATGGAGTCAAGGTTAAAAACCACTGGGCTAGAGCAAGGCTTCCCAAAGTTGAAAGTACATGTAGATCACCAGGATATCTTGCTTTAATGCAGATTCTGATTTAATAGGCATTCTTTGGGTCCTAAGAGTATGTTCTACAAAGCTCCTAAAGCTAACAATGGAGGAAATAAAATAGAATTGGCATTGCTAAGAAAGTCACTTCAAATTTTTAGTAGAGAGGTTGCTGAGGGAGTGGGGCCTACGGAAGCCTCCTGTCTCAGTTCTCAGAAGTGCATTTGAATTGTTAACCTGTTGGTAAACTCAGTCAAGGCTGACCATAAACACCCTGGAACAACAAAGGTCCCATAGACATATATAGGCATTACTTCCTTGTAGTGTTTGCCTCCCTCATTTGCATATTCAAATTATCCAATTCTCTGTTACCTAAGCCAGCAATCCTTCATTTGCATGGAGGATCCTAATGGAAGCTGAACTTGTGATTTTTTGTCTTTACAAACCCTGAGTTCCTTTATTCTTTTCAGAGCACAATTTGTGTTGCTACCTGAATCTGTGCATCCAGGTTTGCAATCCTTTTTGCTTAAATAAATGTTTTTATTCTTTATTGAAACTGAAACCTCTTCTTTGTTTAATAGTACCAATGCTAGTGTCGCATGTACTACTTGTTAAGTAGCCAGGTAGCTATTATTACAAACTCAGCAAAATGCCACATTTTTATTCATAGCTAATATACCCGATATTCTTTATAATACTAGAGAAACTTCAAAATTCCCTACTGCAATTTTTTTGTTTTTTTCCCTCCACTGGTGATCTATGATGCTTTGCCAAGTTGGTTCACAATTATAGTTATCTGTACTCATTTTGCTAGGATCCAGTTGTGAACAAAACTGCCATCTGAATAAATTTACATGTATATTTAGACATTTTGGGATATATTTTTAAGCCCAATGTACTGAATATGCTGAAAGGTAGTAACATAATTAGAACTGATGGGCACTTCATAACAGAAGCACAGTCTGTCGGGCACTGTTGGGGAATACACTCTGAATAGTCACTACATGAAATCTTTACATGAAATGTCAAAAATATTACTAATCTAGATCTTGTCTACTGTTTTCTCTTTTAAAAATATTTTCCAATTCCTGGCAGGTGCAGCTTGGTGGATTGACTGTGGGCTTGAGAACCAAAGGGTCACTGGTTTGATTCCCTGTCCAGGGCACATGCCTGGGTTGCAGGCCAGGTCCCCAGTAGGGGGCATGCAAGAAGCAACCACATATTGATGTTTCTCTCCCTCTCTTTCTCCTCCCCTTCTCTTCTCTCTAAAAATAAATGCATGAAGCCTTTAAAAAATAAAATAAATTTCCTCTTTCAGAAATAAAAAAAGTATTTTCCAAAATCTATAAGTAGAACTCTGTTTTAACTAAATTCTGAGTGATTTGAGGACTCCATGAATGAACAAAAATTGGGTATCATGTAACTTAACCCAGAATTTTGTCTTGTGTTGATAGCTCACAGTGACATACTCACAAAGACATAAAAAGCATTTGCTTTGGTTCCATACTGTGAAAATATATACTTGATTTAATACAAGAAATCAAAAGTGTAGTAGTTTGCCTTCATCCATATCTCAAAATAGTTTTAACCTATGCTATGTTCTTCTAGGAGCGAAACCAGGATTCATATTCGTTGTGTTTGGCAAGTTGCTTTTTGGCAAGTTCTTTTGATTACTTGGTTATAACAAGATGTGTTCAGAAAAGTAACGAAGTTTCATGCTATCTGTGCAGAATTCCTTCTTTGTCAGTGATGTGTGCAAAGCCATCTGTTCTCTTTAGCTCGGCAGTGATGACTTGTGTGGGACAGTGAGCACTTGTCAGTGCCTGGAAGATGGTCCTCTGCATAAATCATCATCCTGTCTTTGTGTCTCACAAGCAGCGAACCCTTTTTAGGCTGCCTTTCTGGCTGAGCTTGGCATACACTGGGAAAAGAGTATCGGAGGCAAGGGGAGTTGCTTATTAAATTACTCATCTCAGTTTTACAGAACAGCTGCTAAACCAAACTGGCTAAAATATCTTAGTAGCTATCCACAGCATATGTTTGAATACAGATGCTCTCTCTAAGCAATTCAAACAGCCAAGGCTGGGGAGGTTGATAAATGTTCAGCTTTTTGATACAAAGCGGAGGTTAAATGGATATGTCAAGATGCTTAGCTTGCCCTGCTACTTTTGGCTGAAGAATAAATGGGGACAAACTTCCCACTAGCGTAACTTCTAATCCTACGGTGTGCAAGAAAAATTAATGGAAACATTCATCTTTTACCTTTTATAATGCATTGGCCCCATTTTATTGGATTAGTTCATTTTTAATAAAAAAGCACCCTTTAAATACGTTTTAAATCAAGGCAAACCGCAGAATATGTTTCTTCATGCAATAAGATGGGCAGGTACATAAATCCCTAATACAATTTCTTGTGGTATTTACCTTATCGGAAGCAGACAATTCACTCCAAAGGACTATTGATTAAGGGCTGATTCATTCAATTAATAACTGTCATGAACACAGGTTTGATATATAGCACTTGGCCTTCCACTTGAATTCAGACCACTTGCAAATTCTCATGTGTTACTTAATATCCATCTAATTGCATCAACTTTTAGTGACAATCAATCTTGATGGTGTTTGGCCTAGTGAACTAGAGATAAAAAAGTTTTATATCTCATTCAAGTCCTTAATCAAGCATTCTATTTGAGGTAAGAAGAATCATTTTTTGGTCAGTTCCTATTTAATTCCATAGTTGATTTTTCACTGCAAAATGAAGGATAAAGAAAACTTCCTTTCTTCTTTTAAATGTTTCTTCCTACATAAATCATTAACTCAATTAATATCATTATTTTTTTAGGAAATTAAGAAAATATTGATGGTTGTGCTACCATAGGCTGCTTTAGTTTCAGTTCCATCTTCTGATGGGTCTCTGTTAGGAATTCTATCTCCTGATGCCTATTAAATAATAAGCACTTGATAGAAGTTCCCTATATTATTGCTCATGCATGCAAAAGTGCTCAAAGCTACAGCAATCCCCTAGGAAGATATAAGCCAATGCAGTGTTCAATATATTCTTTGGTTAGCTAGATAATTAATCACTTTTATCCATATACTCAGTTCCACATTCATAACTCAATCCATAATACCACTACTAATTTAAACAAACTGTTTTCATATGCAAATTCTGTTCACCTTTAATACTTTGTATCAAGAAGAAAGGGATAAAATGAAGCTCAAGGAAAGTTAAAGATAATCCATAACTGCAAAGAAATCCTTAACACCCCCGCTGAAACATTGTGAGAAATCCCTTTGGAGCCGGTGGATTCCTCCTTAGTGCAGAAAGTGTGGAAAAGTGACCCTAACATGAGCAAGAAACATCAAAACAGAAAATTAGAGTGATTTAGTCTTCCATGAAAATATTAACAACAAGATCACTTTCAAGAAATAAGAATATGATCCAAACTGTTAAAAAAGCAGGCAAGATATAGTGAAGAAAAAGGCATAAAGCCTCATTTTAGGTTTTGTTTTATGTTGATCTGATTTGAAGAATGTCATCCGAAAACAGGAGGTGCCCAAAAGACTGCTTAATGTTTCTCATTTGTCAGGGCAGTTGAGGGCAGGAGAGCAGATATTTGTGAAGAGAGTACTTTCAAGTTTAAAAACGCACACCAGTCTGAGAAATATTCCCTGCTCTATACCAGGCTAGTTCTAAATGTTACATAGACATTTTTATTAAGCCACTAAACGATGGGGTTGGCAGCTCATCACTTCCCTTATTCTTTTCTGAAGCCCAGAGAAATGTCCTCACCAGCTACTGCCAATGTTCATTTAACCTATTCTTGGAATTATGTTCCTCTAACGCCTCTCTGATTCCTTGGGGCTCCATAACCCATCCTCTGATGTCTGCAGCTTTGTGTTTTTCACAGTTGTTTATTTCTACCTTATTATTTTAGAATTAATGTTAAAAGGAATAAAAATACAAAATATATATTCCCTTATGTTCTTTGCAATTTATCTTTCTTTGTGATGAAAATCCTTAAATCTGGGGACTGTATTCACTACCTGTTTCCATGGCAATTATTACATGATTGCAAAGTAAACTCTCTAAAATTTATATATTGTATAATATTCTATTCCACAAATGTATCACAGTTTAAAGTAATACCTGTCTGCCATTAGAGCATATTTTTTCTATATTTTTAACTTTTGCATTTTAAAATAGTAGAATTATAAACTACTAATTGTCTGAATCTTAATTTCTGCATTTCTAAATATTACCTATAGAATTACCTTAAATTAGTTAATTTTTTCACCACGTTACCAAACCAAATTATTTCAGACAAACTTAAACATCTTTTTTAAAACCATGATTTAACTGGCTTCTCTGAAGAACTGATTTGTCTCAATTTGCCGCTCTGACTCTCCTTACTCTTTTGGTTTCTGTGAGAACCCTTAGTGGTCAGTATTTCCTTTGAGTATGCATTGGTCATTTAAGCTCATATATAATGAAACCACAAACTTCTTCTCACTCCTTAAACTCTGGCACTGCTCTCAGTTTTAAAAGAAAGCAAACAACATGATTCTTACTGTAATAAGATATATCCTCACTGTTTTGTCACTCTAGAACTGCTTCTTTCTTAATAATCTGTTTCCTTATGTTCTCCACATTCTACGAGGGAGGATCAGAAAAACCTGGAGTTATCTCCTGGAGGGCTTCCCCCACTAGGTGAGTGCTCTGGGAACCCATATTATCAGCCTCGACCCCAGTGTTGCTGTGAGAGGCTGCATTCCGTTTCAGTGAGTTTTTGAAGACTTAATGTGTATGCCCATTCGTCACGGGTGATGTGCGAGTCACAAGCCCACATTGTGTTGATTGTTCAAAACTTTTTGACCAAAAAGTGCATGAGCCCCATGCGCCACCCTCTCTAGTCACCTGATCTCTCCCCAAGTGACTTTTTGTATTCCCAGATGAAAAAAGTCCTTAAGACAAACATTTAGCCAATGTGAAGAGGTGAAACAAAAAACAGGAGAAGAACCGGAAGGCATCAAAATTGAAGAGTTTAAAAACTGTTTTGAGCTGTGAAAAAAATGTCTTGCTAGGTATATTGCATCAAGTGGAGAGTGCTTTGAAGGTGACTGAAGTTTAAACATGTAAGAATAAATACACAACATTTTTATAAATAAATTCCTTGTTTTTTGTGTCCCCCTTCAGAGTATCTATTAGCATCCCTTATGAATCTACCAGTATGTCCAGCTACCTGAAAGTAGAGGGTCCTATGAAACCTTTCCTAAACCTAAATGGTGGAAAGCAAAGGATACCCCTTTCCTCAAAGTTCACATTACACCACTAGCTTTTATGCTTTTGGTACCTGCTTTTGCAAACTGAAAGAAATTGGGAGAGGAGTTTCACTATTATAACAAAAGCCTTTACCATACTAATGCAGACTTATTCTAAAAGCAAAGTGACCTACAACAAACTTTTGGAAATTGGGGCATACCTGTGTATTCAACAGCTATCCTATGGTATCTTCTGTATTTTTTATCTCTCTTTGGTCTTGCTCAACTTGTATATATTTTTCTGTTGTTTTATATATATATTTTTAAACATATAAAATAAATATTATATATATATTATATATTATATATATATATATATATATATATATATATATATATGTTAGGTAAACCAGGCTGAAGTGTGCATATATCATAAAGCATACAGCTTGATGAGTGTTCACAGTAAACACACATGTATTAAACAGAATGTAAATTGGCTCTCATGATGGCCACTTCCAGTGTGCAGGGCTTTTAGGGTTCCTTCCCTTAGGATGTGAGCCAGGCTTGTAAACTGGGTGGAATTTATTCCTGTGATTTGATTACTTGAAGGCGGCTAAGGCTCCTAAAAGATTTAAATCATCTAAGCAAAGAAAATCCAGTAAAATAAATAAAAAATACTAAAAATCCTTGTCTATCCTTATTCTTAGTGAATTCTGAGCTCCTGCAAATAGTTTCTTACTTTTCCTTATTCAAGTCATCCTCTCCACACCCATCCAGGATTGAATACTGCTTGTTCAATGAAATCTTTGTCCTGACTCAGGAAAACAGTGTCTTCAAACATAATCATTTTCTGATTCCTCTAAAACTAATTAATTCATATGGAATACCTACTTCAACCAAATATTGTAAATTCCTAAGGGCATGTGTGTTATTGATCAGCAATATAATTATTGCCTTTAAATTACTTGAGTGATTGCCCTAAACTCTTCTATAATTAAAATTCTAAAATTTTCTCACACAGAAGAGTAGCAAAGTGGGGACCCATCTGAAAAGTTTTTTGTGGTGGTAGATGTTTGTTTTTCCATAATTTAAAATTTAAAAACTGGCCTCTTGTATTTTAAAGTTTTATTTAACTTAGTTTTTTTTTTTTTATTTAAACTGTTCCTTTTAAAATAAAAATCTAGTTGGAGACTAAGAACTGTTTACCAATAGTTTTAGGATCTCACAAAATAAGCCACATTAAGATTTCAACCTTTTCTAACATGAAAAAATGACTCAATATTCTAAATGCTATATTAGCTTAAACCTTGAGTATATCTGGATTTGTGTTAAGTACTAATTTTATCTCTCAACTCTGGTCCCTGACTGTGCCAATTATTTCTCTTGCTCTTATTGTGAATCTATAAAAAATTGCCTAAAACGTTCAGATTATGTAATATTCTTTTTTAAACTTTTCTTTTGAAATATAATTTGTATGCACTTTGAATTTTTAGTGGCTAAGATGAGAGTATAATAAAATATCTGTAATTGTCATTAAAATGAGTTAATTAAGTCCATTTTTAAAATCATATTACAAATAAAAATGGCTCCCCATGGCAAAATGATAAACAATATTTTACAACAAAACAATTATAAAGTTCAGTGTCCCTGGAAGATAATTTAATTTTCCTTTACATGAAATTTATTCATTTATTATATTAAATTTGGAAAGACCACAAAGACTATGAAGATGATGAAAATTTGACAACACATTTATATGTGAAGTTTCTGTTTCTCTCAACCTTAATAAATTATCATACTTAAAAATGTATTTTCTCTCTGCAGTAATTGCTTCAAGTTTTTACTCTAAGATAAAAGCATTAGATATTAGTAAAAATGGCAATTAAAATCCATAGCATATCACTGACTAGACCAAATATATTTTGTGAGACTGAAAACACTGATTTTTAAAATAAAGGTAACTAGGCTAATACCGGTAAAGATTTATTATTACTTTCTTCAGTATTTTCCTTTGTTTCTTGCTACACTATTCTTCTATATGCACACAGTATAAATAATGGCAGTTGTATGTAACAGATGTCATAATGAAAGACAAGAAAAAAGAGGTTTCTACTTTACTGCTTCAGATAAAACTACAAAGAGAGAATTCGTTTGTTATTTATTCTCATAAAAGAGAAACTTTGTCAGCCCATACAATGGCAAGAAAAATTATTTCCATCTCATGAATCAATGACATAAACACTGTTAAACCTTTAAAAATTATGTAGATTTAATCTAACTTTTACCTGCAGGCCTTAATTCACTAATTCTCCTAATTTTTTTTTAACCTAGATCAATTCTTTTTATTTGTTCTAAATTTCATTTAACTCAGGGCAGGAAATCTTGACCTTCTCTAGAGAAATGAAACATTGAAAAATAACAATTGTTTCTCATATCACAGGTCTAATTTCCTCAGTTTCAATGAATCTCTGTGACCTCGAAGTGGGATTTACATCCAATTCTGGATCTTTGCCTTTTTTATAACCTATGGGATTTAAAAAAAAAAAATCCTTTTAGAGAATTAAAAAAACCTGAAAAAATAAATGAAAAAAATTTAAAAAACCTGATTGCTTAAACTTTTATAAAAATAAAAAGTATGAGTTAGAATCTTTAGGTACAAATGGTTTCCCTAAACTTAAGCCTTTAGAGATATTGGAATTTACAGTAAGGAAACTGTGTTTCATAATAGATGATGAGGTAGTCTGTTCCCCTGTAAATTTGCAAATGTTCACAGTTAGGCGTCCTTAATATTTTAAAGTGCAAAGATGTTCAAAGAAACACATGCATTTTTTAATCTTCCTGTCTACCTTTATCGTGATAAGATAAGGAAAGAAGAAAGATACAGCATTGTATTATTTAGGGTATTCCATTTACTATTTTTTCAGGATTAAGAAAGAGTCCATAATTATAGCGTTTGCCTAATCATAATGTTAGGGTTCTGTTTGCTTGTTTGTTTATTGATCTGTTTATCACATAACACATTTTAAAATTTAGGATGTCTTATAACCTTGATTTAGAAAAATATGATTTGGTTAACCATGATTTGAGAACCCAAAATCAAGCTGCTACCTTTATTTTCAAGTGATGCAGAAGGTCAAGATATAACCAGAGGACTGGACCCTCGGTTCTTTGCCCCACAGTTATCATTCACATCTCTTCTGGGGCAGCCTATTCTGCAATAATCACTTAAATAGCAATGCCTCCTGATGTCGCTCTTGGTGGGACCCACCCACATATGTGTGTTATTCAGTTACTTCCCTGAGTTTACTTTTAAGATTAGCAAGATTCATCCATATTTATGTCCCTCTCTTCTCCGTATTTCCCCTCTGTTTTCAAATTAATCTCTTCTTATTCTTGTTTTCCATCGAGGTAGAAAATTCTGTATTTAAAATATGTGGACTCTAGAAAGACTTTGAATCCTGGTTCTCCAAAATATGAGACAAGTGTTCTTGAGCAAGATTTGAACCTTTGCTTTCTCATGTATGAAGCAGGATACATGTCAGTGTTCAGTATATAGTCTCTAGAATGTTGACTAAAAACAAGAAACACTTAACATGTGATACATTCATCCTTTACTTCATATTCTTATGTTTTATCACCCTTATTCTTTCCTATCGCATCATGACACTAATGCAAAAGGCCCTAAGCCATCCAGGAATTGCCCTTAGTGCTAGAGAACTGAAGTCTAAGAAATATAGACTGAACTGATGCTATATCAATCATTTCCTCAAAGCATGCTGAGTGACAGAAAATTCTATGAGCAGTTTAATGGAAAACAGCAATGACACATTTGGCACCTAAAATCCTTAGGAAACACAAGTTATCCCTGACAAGAGTCTCCCCTTGACTACGTTTTGGACAGTCTCTTCTGAGCTCTCTTTTGACTAGGCCCGACCTTGGGCTGCTAAGTTCTTCCTTGTTAAGTCCAGTTCTAGAAAGAATCCTGGTGAGTACAGTTAGTAAGAATTCCCACCCTTAATATCTGATCAAATTTCTCACCCCCTCCCCCACTTTTGGTATCTGATCACTCTCACCTGCCTTTAGCTAAAATTCTGTTAGCCAGTGTAGCCAGAATCCGTCCTTAGTCCTGATGCTTCCTCTTAGTAATTTCCGCTCCACCAACACTCACCCCGCTGCTTGGATGCACATTCCCACTAGCCCATGCTGCATGTGGAATGCAGCCGGTTCAATGCTGAGGTATCTTTTCTCCTATCACGATAGTTTTTTTTTTAATAGCTTCTGCTTGCCGTGCTTTAACATCTACTTTCTGTTTTTCTTTGAGAGTCTTCTCCACAATTTGCATTAATATGTTAATGAATTAGAAACATTTTGAAGTAAATAACAAACATTCAAATAGCTGCAACCCCTTAGTTACTATAAGTAACATTTTGTTTTTTTACAAATATTTAACAATGAAATTATTGTATTACAGAACATGCTTTGAGAAGTGCATCTTTATGTCAACTCCCCATCATTTGGGAGAGTCAAACAGGCTCAGATTGATACAAAGTTACCATTTCTCTGACTTCTGGGCTTGAGGATGATTTTCTCAAAGCATTTGACATTTTCATGAATCCATGAACTGGAGCATCAAGGCCCTAGAATTTCAGTTTTATTTACTGAGATACTTTTATTACTAATATTCAAATTATTTATTATAAATAAAATACACCATCTTAAAATCATTTAACAAGCCAACCTTAAGGCACATATGTGGTGAATTGTATATTATACTTAGAGGAAACATTTTAAAGCAAGTTTACGAGGACTTATAAATGTGTAGAAATTCCAGGCTGACCTACACAGCTAATATTAAATTATTTTTAAAATGTATTTTCCATTTGAACCATCAATATTTATCATTTGTTTTTGCATGGCACCATTGATAGGAGTATTTTCAGGTGTCTCTGAGATCACAGTGTAGTCATTCATTATCATTCAAATACCTGCCCTCTGGTGTAGTGATGGTGATACTACTTCTGGCTTTAATATCCAGGGAGTGGCACAAGTAAGTTTACTGCTGTGAATACCTGAAACAAAACGTTTATTATTGTATTATTATTATTTATTAATTATTGTATTTTTTCCATACAAACAACAGTAAACATACTGTTACCCCACCCTGTAGTTTTGGTGCAGTGGAATGAATCCCAGATTTACAATCAGGACATGGGGGTTCAAGTTCTTTCTTAGTCAATAACCAATTAATAACCTGGAGTCTTAGTTCTTTTTACCAGTTAATACTTTACCTGCTTCACTAAGCTATGAATTTCAAAACAGGCCAAATAAGTAAAAACTTTTTCAAATCTGAAAATATTCTATAAAATTAAGTTGCCATTTTTCATTATAGTTCTGTATGTACCTGACCTATCTACACTCTGTGAATACCTTGAGGGAAATTCTTTTTGGAACAACATATATACCATATTTTATCACCAAAATTTGAAGGGATATTAAAATACCACAAAAAATAATTAGAAATGAAATAAGAAAAGTGAATAAAGTACATTTCCCAGGACACACATGCTAGAAAAGAAGTATCTCCTGTTAATATTTGTATCTCCCTAGAACCAAGCATAATGGCATCCACTAGAATAGGCTCAATGAGTCTGAGTTGAACTGAGCTGCGGAAGGGATACAGGCAAGCTCTGGAAATCGTGTGGTATTAGCCATTTGAGTGACTCAGCTTTTCCTTTCTAACATTTTCTGCATTCTTTTGACCTCAGGTCACACGTTTTTTTTTCCCACTCATAGAGGTCTCATCAAAAAGACTTAATAAACATGCATAGATTCTTTACTAAAAGGTAATAAAAATACAATAAAGATGAAATAAAAATACGAAAAATAAAAATAAATAAGTACAGTTTTTAACATGTATATATGCTTAAGAATTCATAGGTAGGGAGTGAGATTGTTTTTTCTGAGAGGATGTTTATTGAGGATTTTATCACATCCTGGGTGTCCTACAATTATCCAGGCAGAGTGGTCATCTCATCTCCATGTGACTACCTTTCATCTATCATGGACAAAGACGACAGTGTGGTGGCTGTGGCGAGTGAGGGGATACAAAGGGACTAACAGGTAATGGGAAAATACAATAAGATTTTTTAAAACAAAAGAAAAAAAGAAGGTGAAAGATTAGTTAAAGTGCATATATGAAGGACCCATGGACAAGTACAACAGTATGGGGGTTGACTGTAGAAGTGAGGGGTGGGTTGGGTGGTGGGGGGGCAAAAAATGTGCATAATTATAATAACATAAGCAATAAGTAATTAATAAAAATAATATATATCCTTAACTCAGGGAATAAAATGAGTGTGTCTTTAATTATCAAACTAAGTGTATCATGCTTGAAGTAGCACGATAATCAGCTAACCCAAGATAATTTCATACTAAAAAAATTCTCTCTTTACATCACCAGACCCTGAGGTTTCAGGGAAATTCCACTTTCACTGCTCATTGCCAAATCCATACAGATTTCAACACTATTTTTTTTTTGAAACTTGAGAAGATGACATGCTTTCAGCTCTTCTGCCTGAGAGAAAAGGCAACGAACACTAGAAAGGCATAAAGGTGATTTTATTGCATATGTACTTGATCAGTCACGTACATGCCTGTGCAAGCACTGGCACATGCCCGGCCACACACACATTTAGACACAATATGCACCCAGGATAATTTTTTATTTTAATATGTTAAAGACTTGGAGAATTTACTTTTATCTTCCTTGTCAGTGGCATAATTGTTCTAGCAGTATGACAGTGAATAACAAGTTAGTAGTCTATTCAAATTATTGTCCAATGTAGCTTAGCCGAATCTTTGAAAAGTTAGTGACCATGATCTTTGAATAAATTGCTGACATTAGACTCAAAGTTTTTTTTCAAATAAACATAGCTTATCTTGTTGAGTATTTTACCTTTCACATCATTGGTATCTAACTTTCTACAATTGGAATTAATGTGGGTCTTTGATACATAGTTCTTGCCACTTCTGTCCATACTAAGGTTTTTTGTGTCCTGTTATCATTTGTCTTCATTCTTCAAGACAGTTATTTTATCCAAGTAGCTGTCTTCCACCTTCCCCTGAAAGAGTTGACCTTGTATATTTAGTTTTCTATCTGGGCACTTAGGGAACAATTTGAGCTGTGCTAAAATTATGTCCCCAATTTTCTCTGACAACTATATTATTTTATCAAGCAAAATACTATCAGCTTTGGCAGTTATGGCTATCTTTCTGTGATCCGGGCTGATTTTCTTTAAACAATTCATCACTGTCTGAATGCTCTGTTTTCTCAACTCTGATCAGCCTTTCCTGTTATTTTCAGAGTATCTGAACTTTTTGTGACAGAAAAGTAAAATTTTCAATTTCCCCTTGAGTGAAAATACTAGATTTATCTCCAATAATATATTTCTTATATCCCTTTAATTCGTTATTGTCATAACTCTGTTTTATTTGTAAAGGGTGTTAGAGTTGGCAGAGCATTTTCTCATACATTATCTCATTTGCATTTACACTTTGTATGCAGATTATAAGATAGCAGTGAAGGAGATCATCAGTCAGTTTTGTTACAAGATACTTGCCAGAAAAATACATAAATATGAACAATAGTTAGCAGTTTTATTTAACTTATTTAATGAAGTACACAGGCAGATGTTATATATATATATATATATATATGGCTCAAAAGAAAATTAAAAATACACACATTTATAACTCAGGAATATTCAAATGAATATGCACATGGAGACAAAGTTGGCTTCTTCATATGGTGAAAGAGAAGAATCAGTTGAACCTCTATTTGACATGGCTAAATTTGAATATGAATCAATTACCATATTTTTAGGACCATAAAACCCACCTAGGTTTTAGAGGAGGGAAATAGGAAAAAAATTTTAAGCAAAAAATATGGTAAAATACTTAATAACATAAAATAACATTTCACTAATGTAAATGTAAATAGAACTCAACACCATCATTAACGACCATTATTCCTCCCAAATTTGGGGGGAAAATATATGTCTTATAGTCCGAAAAATATGGTACCTAAAAAGTATAGCTGTGTAATAGCTAAAAGATAATATAGACTAGATAACTCAGAAAGGTATATTGCAGACACAATTTTCCATTAGATATAGTCTTTCATTCCAGAGCATGTTTTTCCATAGGAATACAGATTATTTCTCTATAGTTTTCTCTTTTTTCTTTTAATTATATTTTCTTGATGATGCTTTACAACTCTCCCAATTATTCCGCCTTTGCCCCCCTCCACCCAGTATCCTCCACTCCTTCAGGCAATCCCCACACTATTGTTCATGTCTATGGATCATGTGTATAAGTTCTTTGGCTACTCCATTTCCTATACTGTACTTTACATCCCCATGGCTATCCTGTAAATACCTATTTGTACTTCTTAATGGCCTCACCTCTTCACCCATTCCCCCACACTCCCCTCCCATATGGCAAACATCAAAATGCTCAACATATAGTTTTGTCTCTGTTCTTCTTGTTTGTTTTGTTTGCTTTTAAAATTTGATTGTTGATAAATATGTATTTATTGTAATTTTATTGGTCAGAGATTTGATCTTCTTTTTCTTAAGTAAATCCCTTTAACATTCCATATAATAATGGTATTGTGATGATGAACTCTTTTAGTTTGTTCTTGGTTTGGGAAGCTCTTTACCTGCCCATCAATTATAAATGATAGCTTTGCTGGGTAGAGCTATCTTAGCTATAGGTCCTTGCTTTTCACGACTTGGAATATTTCTTGCCAATCCCTTTTAGCTTGCAAAGTTTCTTCTGAGAAATCAGTTGATAGTTTTATGGGACTATCCCTGTAGGTAAGTAACTGCTTTTCTCTTGCTGCTTTTAAGATTCTCTCGTTATCTTTAACATTTCACTTTTTAATTATGTTGTGTCTTAGAGTGGGCCTCTCTGCATCCATCTTGTTTGGGATTCTCTGTGCTTCCTGGACTTGCATGTCTATTTCCTTCACCAAATTAGGGAAGTTTTCTTTCATTATGTTTTCGAATAGATTTCCAATTTCTTACTCTTTCTCTTTCCCTTTTGGCACCCTATCATGTGAATGTTGGACCTCTTGAAGTTGTCCCAGAGGCTGCTGACACTATATTTGTTTTGTTCTTGTTTTTTGCATTATTTTTTCTTCTTGTTGTTCTGATGGTTGTTTTTTGCTTCCTTATGTTCCAAGTCATTGATTTGAATCTTAGCTTTATCTACTCTACTGTTGTTTTCCTGTAAATCATTAATTTTATTGTATCCTTCATTTCTGGCTCGATATTTTTCATGCTGTTGAGATTCTCATTCACTAAGTTCCTTGAGCATAATTATAACCAGTGTTTTGAACTCTGCAGCTGATAGATTGCTTATGTCCATTTTGTTTAGTTCTTTCCCTGGAGTTTTGATCTGTTCTTTCATTTGGGCAATGTTTCTTGGTCTCCTCATTTTGTCAGTCTCCTTGTTTTTGTTTCTATGTAGTAGATAAAGCTGCTATGACTCCCTGTCTTGGTAGTATGGCCTAATGTAGTAGGTGTCCTGTAGCATCCAGTAGCACAACCTCCCCAAGCTTGGTACTCGAGATGCGCTCTTAGTGTGTGCTGAGCACACCCTCCTCTTGTACTTGAGCCTTAATTGCTATTGGCAGATCGATGGGAGGGATTTATCCAGTCCAGTGAGATGAGCTGTGACCACTGACCACCAAACTCCACCTTCCGTGAAGGATCAGCTGTGCAGGGGCAAGGTGGTGATACTCTGTTGTGTTCCATAGCTATGTATCCACTGGGTGTGCAGGCTCCAGGGTTTCCTAGGCCGTGTAAGTCAAGCTCCTACCTGAGTTCTTTTTGGGGCCACTGTGAATGAACTATAAAACAATCTGAGATGGCTGCTACTTGTGCTGGGCTTAGAGATCCCTGATGAAGGCAAGCTATGAATCTAGGCTGGTTACTACTAGTGCCAGGCCTGGGACTACTTAGCAAGAGGTACAGGGGCTGGGGCTTACTGAGACTGACTATTGCTTGTTTAAGAGAACTTAGGAAGTTATGAAGCATGAGCCTAACTATCCATTCATAGGGAAAAGTCATAGTTAATAGTTTGGGTGGTTTAGTAGGTTGAGTGGGATGGAGTTTTAGGGAATCTCCAGGGCAGGCCAAAGAGTGTTAGTCAGGTTAGTGGAGACTCAGATGTGGCACCTGCCTGCCAGCGTTGTTGCTCTGTGTGGGGAGGGCACAGAAAAGGTTCAGTGGTCTCTGCCTGCCTTTCTGTTGGGGAGAAAGTTATCCCCCAGCTCCCCCAGGCATTTCATTTCTTCTCTGTATGCCACTGGTACTTTTCAAGGTGCTACCCAGTGCTGGAACTCAAATGGAGTGAGTCTGAGTAAGTCCATGTGTGGTTTCTTTAAGGGGTAATTGCTGGAAACTCCAGAAGTTTCTTCTACCAAATCAATCCCCAGTATTTTTTGCAGCCTGAAGTCGTAGGGAATTATCTTTCTGGCACTGGAACCCTGAGCTGGGCAGTCTGGGGTGTGGCTGGGACTCTGATTTTGAGATACCCCTCCTGAATTTTCATCCACCACACATGGATGTGGGACAAGCTTATTCCACATCTCCACCCCTCCTACCAGTCTGGAAGGATGTGGTTTTTTTAATTCCATTGTTGTCAGGCTTCTGCTCAACTCAATTTCTGATGGTTTGAGTGATGCTCATTCTATATTTTAGTTGTAATTCTGATGTGGTTGTGCAAGGAAGCAAGCCATATTTACCTATACCACCATCTTCTCCAGAAGGCTCTATAGTTTTCATAAGCAGCAGTGCATGATAATAATAGTAATTTCCAGTTGAACACACATAGGTGTTCATCCAAACAACTGTTAAAAGATCATAAACTAAATTCTATTCTACATTTTACATATAAAGTAAATATTCATTGGTCCATAATTTTAATTAGTTTTTAATTAATATAATTCAGAATAACAATGGGACTCAGAAAATGCTCAAGGGAAGTGCTTCCTAAATAATATGCTATGACATCTTTATGTGTCCCAAAGAGTAGGAGGTGGGATATGAAGAACTGATCTCCTTAGCCTACAGGGCATTCTGGTATAGCCTGCCTGGGTCCTTGGGTTGGTCACTGCTAGTCATAAGCAACCACAATTAGGTCTCAAAGAGTGGTCTCAAAGGAGCAAGAACTGAGGTCACCCTCCTCCAGACCTTGCAGGCAATGTGTACAGCAGGAAAAACCCAACCTTGATGTTATGAGCTGTTGTGACTAACAACATGCTCAATCCTTAAGCAGTTTTTTTTTTTTAGAAGCCAGTTATAACACTCCACTCTATCCTTTCTAAACAAGGAGTTTGTCTAGCTTTGGGGAGATTTTAGGGTTCAGGTACCCAAGTAGCATAGCATGCAACTGAAGGTAAGAGAATAAGATTTGGGGTTCAAGGTGGGAAGATGGCAGGGATACAGCCAATGCCAACCTCAAACCTGTGCCTTCATGCATGTCATACTTCTTTTCATTCGAAGCTATTCTGAGTGCTATACGTTTCAACTACATGATGACTTTTAAATACTGTATGCAGTTGCTTTTCCTTAATTGTAAATTCTTGGTGTATAAACTTTGATTCCATTTAAAAATAATTCCCATCATCATGAAAAGTTTTTACATATTTTTGGTGTGTAAAAGAAAAAGAAAAGCTATGGATGTGTAAATGAATGTAGCTTCTATTCTTTAACATTGTTCAAGGAATGTTTCTTATCAATGGGAATTCCTATATCACTTTATTAATTGGTGTCCACTTGGCGTGAAGCTATCAGATCTTTCACACCGACTAATAAGACTCTAATATGGTCATTCACCTGTCACGAAAACCATCTATTAATTTTAGTATTATGTACAATGGAATTATAGTAAAAATACAGTCCATCAAATCTTGCATTGACAGTTTAATATCTGTATGACTCTGGGCAAGGCATTTAGCATTTATAAAACTTAGATTCTTCATACGTAAAATGAGAATTAAAACAGTACTTGCCTTAAAGATGTTACAGCTGAATGAATAATCCACGCAAAGCACAATAACTGTCACAAAGTTATGCTCCAAAAACTTTGCTCTATGAATTATCATTCCATATATTTGTTTCCTAAATCTAGTCTGCTCAGGCACTTTAAGGAAAAACTGGTATTTTAAAGACTCTTCTGAAAGGGCACTGTGTTTAATCTTTCTCTTGATAGGCACCCTGTTACACTTAGATGAATAGTTGTTATGAAGTTTGACAACATTAAGATGCAGAAACCTTTGGGCAGTAATTTGATGACCATAGATATGCAATATGCTCACTGTGAGTTAAAACAGAAACCCTGGAATAAAGAGCCAAAACATTTTTTATAAACAACAACAACAACAAAAATGATGGAGTGAGTGTTCAATTCCATTGCCGCCGAGCTTTTATGAACAGAAAATTGACAAATGTCTGAAATCACTTCATTTTTAGTCTTTAAAAAACTGGTCCTTGAAAGCATACATTTCTCATGCCAAAACAATGATGAAATGGTGAAGCCTCTAAATCACCTAAGAGGAATCCAGGCCAATCCTCATCCTTCATTCTTTTCACAAGACGGTGAATAGGGACCTGCTTGACTGTCAGTCACAGAACATTTTCAGAAGGCCACTTACCTTAGCATCTGCCTTTGATGTGTTGAAAGATCCCAAAGCTCTCAGGCAAATGACAGAATAGAAAGCAAAGTCGCAAAAAAAAAAAAAAAAAAAAGAGAGAGAGAGAAAGAGAGAGGGAGAAAGAGAGAGAGGAAGAAAGAAAAGAAAGGGAAGTTACACTGTGATATCTTGTGTAAAATAATTTCCCAAATAAAATAAGTACTTGGGTGTTACCACTGATTAATTTTTAAATGTCATTTCTGAGCTCTGTTGATCTGAATGAAAGTGTAATAATATGTCTTAGAGACCCCTCAGGCATGGGACCTCTGAGAACTACACAAAGTTAATGACCACAGGACGACTCAGGGGTCTGCAGAGACTCCATCACGGTGAATAAGACTTGGTATTTAGTGGAATACTGCATCTTTGATAGATATCATCCACTGTATGTCATGTTTCCCATACTATCTGGGTGCCCAATTTTAGAAAGTAGACTTTAACACTAAAATACTTCAAAGTTTTTAAATTTGCAATCCTGTTTTCCATTCAAAATCCTCACAAAGACTTTCTCACATAAAAGATAAGTATGCTTTTGCATAATCCTTTAATCTTGGTTGACTTTTATTGAAAATGTTTTCCTTTCTTCCATTACATATTTTTCATTCTGTGCATTTTGATTTATGTTTTCAAATTTTATACTTTAAAGAATATCAACTGTTCTTAAAATTATCTGAGTCATTATTTTATTCATTTATTTTTATTTCACTTTTTTCTATTTTTTAATTTTATTTTTTCCATTACTATGTATGCACCTTATAACTCCCCCCCCCCACAATCACCACACTGTTGTTCATGTATATGAGTCCTTTTTTCTTTTTGCTCAGTCCCTTCACCTGAAACCAGAAAAGCTGGCATTCATGGTGCCTGTCATCTACCAGACCCAATAAAAAGAGACAGGGATTGAGTCTTTACTGGAGCTTTTTTTCAGATGGCGATCTGAGAAGACAGGTGTGTATCCTAACTCACCATCTTAAATTATATTTTAAACTAACCTTTTTTATAAGAAGAAGAAAAGAAGGAGGAAGTAAAGGGTTTGGAATTCAGGGAAAAATTTAGTCAGATAAAGGCTGTAGGATTCTTTCATCTGTGCCCTAGGCACTGGTCTTATCTGTGCCCTGGGTAGTGGTCTTTATCTGTGTCCTGGGCACTGGGCATCTGATCTTGGAGAACAATGGCTCAGATACCATCTTGATTGACTGCCATCCTCTTGAGGCAAAAAGGAGGAGCTTCTTGATTTTCTAGAGTCAAGGTGGGTCATACCTTCAATTCCTGAAACAATATTTTTTTTTTACATACATTGATTGCTAGTCTTTTTAGCTATTACATGAAATTAAAAGTTTTCCACTAATTTCCACTTCCTTAACCCCCCTCATAGTGGTCAATCAGCTCTCTATCTATAAGCCTGTCTCTATTATGCTTGTTAGTTTCATTTGTTCATTGGATTCCAATATGAGTGAAATCATATGGCATTTGCCTTCCTCTGACTTGCTTCTTTCACTTAGCATAATATTCTCCAGTTCCACCCACACTGTTGCAAAAGGTAAATTTTTCTTCTTTTTTTATGGCCAAGTACTATTCCATTGTGTAAATGTCCACAGTTGTTTTATGCACCCATCTATTATATCTTGTTGATGGTAAATAACATCGCAGTGAACATATGGGGTGCTTAGGTTCTTTCAAATTAGTGTTTTGAGTTTCTTTGGTTACATTTCCAGCAGTGGGGAAACTGGTTCAAAACACACTTTTACAAAGAAGACACACAGATGGTCAATAGACTTGTAAAAAGAAAATCAAAGTCACTAATCATCAGAGAAATGCAAATTAAAACCACAATGACACAGCATTTCATACCAGTCAGAATAAGCTATCATCAATAAATCAACAAACAACAAATGCTGGCAAGAATGTACACAAAGGGGAAACTTTTCCCACTATTGGTGGGAATGCAGATTGATGCAGCCACTATGGAAAGCAGTATGGAGATACCTCAAAAAATTAAAAAAAAATGGATCTGCATTTTGACTCAACTATTCCACTTCTGAGAATATATCTGGAGCCCAAAACACTAATTCTAAAGAACATAAGAACCCCTATGTTTGCTGCAGCGTTATTTATAATCGCCAAGATATAGCAGCAGCCCAAATGTCCATCAGTAGGTGAGTGGATAAAACAACTATGGGGCATTTACACAATGGAATACTAGTTGGCCGTAAAAAAAGAAGAAAACTTTACCCTTTGCAACAGTATAGATGGACCTTGTAAACATTATGCTAAGTGAAATAAGCTAGTTGGATAAAGACAAATACCATACATTTCACTCATATATGGAATCTAATGAACAAACTGAACTAACAAGGAAAATGGGGACAGACTTATAGATGGACAGCAGGCTGACTGCTGCGGGGTTGGTTAGGAGGTGGAGGGATTGAGCAAATAAAAAAAAAAGGACTTGTGGACATGGACAACAATGTGGCAATTGCTGAGGGGAGTAGAATATATGGGGACTAAATGGTAATGAGGAAAAAATACAATAAAGATTAAATAAAAAAATAAAGTGAGAAAAGGACCTAAATAGACACTTCTCCAAAAAAGACATAAAGATGGCCCATAGGCACATGAAATGATGCTCAAGGTCAACAATTATCAGAGAAATGTAAATTAAATCTACCATGAGGTATCACCTCACATGTGTCAGATGGCTATCATCAATAAATCAACAAACAAGAAGTGCTGGCGAGGCTGTGGAGAAAGGGGAACCTTTTTGCCGTGTTGGTGGGAATGCACACTAGTGCAGCCACTGTGGAAAGCAGTTTGGAAATACCTCAAATTTAAAAATGGAACTGAGTCATTATTTTATAATCCTGTCATTGAGTTTACTTACCCCTTTTTAAAAATTTACTCATTTGAGAGAAAGAGAAAGAGATCAATTTGTTTTTAAACCCATTGATGCATTCATTTGATAATTCCTGCATGTTCCCTGACTGGGGATGGAGTGCACAACCTTGGCATACCAGTATGGTGCTGTGACCAACTGAGCACCCAGCATTGGCCTTTTTGTTTACATAAATGTTGCTGCTCTTGTGGCCTGTTTCCTGGAAGGCAGTCATAATTCATGGCCACATACTTCCTAAAAGAAATGTCTTCATTTTTAACCATATGCTCTTTTCTCTTTCCAGAAAATTCCAGTCATTTTTCTTCTATGATTTTCTATTTTTTAGAAAGTTAATTTCTTTAAAGTTTCTTACTTTTGTTGTTCATTTATCTCTTAATCCAAACATATCATAAAGGATTATGGTCACGTATATAAAAATCTGCTGCACATTTTTCTCTTTGGAGCCTGTGCAGCGTAGAAACAATGAGTTTCTATTTCCATGAAAAACAAACATCAAAGAAAAATGTATAATTATCTTCCTGTTTGTTTGTAAACCAAAGAAGCTAGAATTCTTGGTATGCAAGTTGTAATCATGAAAAGATAGAGAAATTATATTAATATATAAATTCAAAATTTCACATTTAGGGCTTAGAATGCCTCATTTGTAGCATTTTATATATACAGTAAAGAACAACTTTAGCAAACTTAATTTTGTGAAACTATTTTATCACCCTTTTTGATGTTCTCTAATAATGTGTGAATATGTGTATGTGTGTATATATGCGTACATATGTGTATATATGGGGGTTTTACCCTTAAGTTGATTCATCAGAGTTACCCTGTTTCTTCCTATAATTTCTCACTATACATACAAATTCATATGTTGTTTGTATAACTTTGCATTGTTTAGATATGTCAAATGCCAACTCATAGTTAGTTTCAATCACTAGATGTAGAATCAAAGGCTTCCAATGAAGCTCCCAAAGGTGACACATGTTTATGTTTGGGCCCATCATTTCAATGCGGAAAAAAAAAACATTTCAATGAAAAGTATATCAAATTCAATCATTAGTGTTGTGACATTTGGGATTTATCTTAATATTATCTGACAATATCAAACATGTCTATGACTAAGAGCATTGGGGCCCAAATATTCAATGTGCTTTCAAATTCCCACCAAAACCACTAAATAGGCCCTGGCTGGTGTAGGTCAGTGGATTGAGCATAGGCTGTGAATCAAAGGGTTGCCAGTTCAATTCCCAGTCAGGGCACATGCCTGGGTTGTGGGCCAGGTCCCCAGTGGGGGGCGTGCGAGAGGCAACCACACATTGATGTTTCTTTCCCTCTCTTTCTCCTCCCCCCCGCCTCTCTCTAAAAGTAAATAAATAAAATCTTAAAAAAAAAACACTAAATAGCTCTATAACCAAAGCATTGACTTTTTCTAATAATTGCTCCTGACTTATTTGGTATGCCTTCATTATCCATTTTTTTTGTTTTGTTTCCATATGTTTGTATTATTTTCTTCTGAAACAGGTTTGTTACATAGTGAGACATAGGACATACTTTAAAAAATTGGCATATTAGCTTTCTTTTTGAGGTAGAGGGGGCAGAAAATGTTTGAAAAAGGTCCTCATGCTTTGAGAATTATTTTGGGAAGATACAAGTAATGTGTATGTGTGCATTTATTGGTGCCTAAAATATAAAATTAGGTATAAAATGCCATAATATCTAGAAAATTTAAAACAGCTAAATGTTATTTAAATAGCTTTTTTAAAAGATAAAAGTAAATAAAACGGAAAACCAAAATATGTTAATTTCTTTAAATTGCAAATGGAAAGGTAAAATTAATTTTAAAATATTCTTATATTATTCTTCATTTTGTACTATATATGTTTGACTTCATTCCATTGTTTCTGAGAAATTAAATTTTATTAAATATCGAATATTGCAGTACTTGCCTCTGAGTCAAAGCAATTGAAAAGAAATGTAACCTATTACACAAAGACATGAATTACCTATTTCTTTTTTTTTTAAGATTTTATTTATTTAGTTTTAGAGAGGGAAGGGAGGGAGGGAGAGAGAGAGAGAGAGAGAGAGAGAGAGGCATCAATGTGTGGTTGCTGGGGGTTCTGGCCTGCAACCCAGGAATGTACCCTGGCTGGGAATTGAACCTGGGACACTTTGGTTCCCAGCCCAAGCTCAATCCACTGAGCAACGCCAGCCAGGGCGAATTACCTATTTCTTGATAAAGCATTTCATATAGCTATATTGGAAGTTTCGATTAAAAACACAAAAGAAAAGAGAGAGAAAGAAGAACTCCTTTGAGTTTCTATATGATGACTTTATGGTTGTAGCTTTCAAATATGGTGTTTTTGTTGTTTCCCCAGACACAGAAAACCTGGCTAAATTTTTCCAAGGTGGTGGGGGAAAAGAAAAAAAAGGACCTTTTGGAAAGCAGGCCTACTCTAGGTGTTCAGGCATTAAATAGTTCTAGGACTTTCATTGTGAAAATAAGTGCAGAAACTCATGTCTTAATGGACTGCAGTAGCTCATACATTTAGCAGTCACTGAACAGCCATGCTTCCCCCCACCAAGTTTTGCAGCCCAGGGCAACCACCTGTCCTGTCTGAATGATCAGGGCCACATGATGGGAGCAGAAAGGGCAACTCCCCACCCAGCCCAAGCACAGGGAATTGGATACACAGCTCCCCTCACTTCAATGGAATGTGCTGGTTCTAAATCAGTATGTAACCAATGCACTGCCTGAATGTCACCAAGACAGAGAACAACATCTTCACTTAGGGGTTTGTTATGCATTTTGACAAATAGAATGTGAAAATATAATTTTTCAACAAGACTTTAAAAATAGAACATTATGAAAATGTTAAAAACATGAAGAGACTTCCTTATTGCTTGATGTAGGAAGTTCCTAGTATTTTGGAAATTTTTGCCTTTCTAAGTCAATATGAGAAGAAGTGAATATATTTTAAAAATAAAAGATATACTTTTTATTCTTGCTTCCTTGTATCTGAATTAAAATGAATCAATGTAATTTTTAGTATACGATAACTACTGTCAGTGATTTTCTGTATTTATTGCATACCGCTATGTGCCTAGAATATTTTTCCAGGTAATATTTAAGATGACAATGTTTTTCATTTTGGCTGTAAGTTCAGCCATAGTAGTACCTAAGGGACATATTTATCCATCAAGTATTTAAAGAAACTAATACATATGCTATCAATGGAAATTAGTAATCCTCTTTATCAATTATCAAATTCTGTGACATGATTTTGAACATTCACTTAATATTTTTATAGATGTAGTTTTAAATCCCAAACAAATGATCAGAAATGCTCATGAATTTTAACTGGATATACTGGGCAAGTTGCTTTGAGATGCGAGATTGGCTGTGTGGTACCAAAAATGAGGCTCACCGAATCTCACATCCCGGATTAGGTTTGCTTTCCTACTAAAGGAGGCAGAGTACTAAGAGTATAGTACACAGATAGAGTGCACAAAGAAACACCTTTGATGAGCTTCTGGGTTTTGTGGTTTGCTTTTTGTTTCTTTCATAAAAATGTTTGCATAATAAAAAGAGAAACTCCAGAATGCAGGCAAGACGTTTGCATGTGAGACATGATGGGCAGGGTCAGGACAAGTGAGGGTAGGCTGTAGTTACTGATACTAAATAGAAACTCAGGGTTGAAGTTAATGCAGACAGTTTGCTGCAGAGTGTAAGTGGATAAGTTATTTAATACCGTCTAATAACTTACAGAGACGTCTATTCCCTTTTAACTTATCACCAAGGAAAAACATAAATTACAGGAGAGATATTTTGGGAGTAGAGGGACATGTAAAACATAGTTCTGACTGTCTTATGATATCTTCTTTAGTATATCAATGATTTCAGTGCAATGTACTATCTATCTAATTATTATCTATCATCTATCATCTATTTTGGTAAAACTTCAATACAATATACTGGACAAAAATATATGTAGGTAGAAATTTATTTTTTAATATATTTTATTGATTATGCTATTACAGTTGTCCCATATTTTCTCCTTCTTTTTTCCCCTCTGCCCTGTACACCACCTCAACAGCATACATTTGCAGAAAAGTTTAAAGGTATCTCATATTTATTCAGGAGCTACTGAAAAATATAGTAGGGTAAGTGTTTTATGTAGGTTATCTATCTGTTATATTCTGACAGCACCTCATGAAATATATAATATTTTTAGGATTGCCTCCTAAACAAGAAAATTGAGCATAATAGGAACTAGGAAATGAGGTCAAGATCACATGGCCAATAGTGAGTGGTGTCAGCATGCATAGTTGTCTCTTTTTGTTTACAAATATCATCCCACTTGCCATTAGCCTAATGATAATAAAAATAATAACACTTCAAAATACTTGTATAGTGTCATAGTTTGTCAATAGAAAATCAGGCGAATTTCTTGAAAATATGCTTATAAATATTTCCCAAATGAATGATTCTGAGAGGACTGTGCACATTGTTATACACTAACCATACTGGTAGTGAGCATACAAATGTTTTAAAGTATTGTTCCTTTCAGAGAGGCAAATATTTTCCCACAATAAAATGTCATATAAATACACAGCATGGGGCAAAAGTAGGCTTCCAGATGTGAGTAACTGAAACACAGTTTATTCTTGCATTATCATTTATTAGCTATTATATTATTTTGCATACAAATAATTATAAACCTGTTTTGTCCCACCTTGAAGTAACCAGAAGTAACATCTTCACTTTTAAATATCTCCTCTTCCTACTTGACAATGCCTTCATCAGCTGTAAAATGTGGACATTCAGGAAATGAAAGTATCTCATAGATTGTAAACACAATCTATTGTAGTGAATTTCTATTGATATCAGCTCCTCTCCTTACAGAAGATTATTTCATGAACAGGAAGAGAGCCCTGGCAATGCTGAAGAAGGCGCGGTTGGCAGAAGCACGCCACATTACAAGGACAAACGATGGTACTAAGAGGAAGCCCTCAGCAACTAAGAAATATTTTAGCAATGGGCAGAAAGGCCAGAATGGAAAATGGATTAATGAAAAGAATCAGAATTATGCATTATAATTTCTACAAAAGATATATACATTATAAGTATTATAAACTGATATTGAAATTTGTCATCAAATACTGTAAGTGGAAAACACACATGCAAAATTATTTATCAATAAGGATTTAACAACCATAATTACAACTTAGAAATTTGGAAGAATGGTTTTCAAAATGGGTTCTGAGAGTCCCGTATCTGGATTAGTTGTAAATAAGCCAGTTAGGTTTTTTTTTTCCCTTTCACCACTATGAAACACACTATTCATTTGTTCTGTTAAGGTTTACCGAAAAACAACATGTAAACACACAGCATAACCTAACAGTAAACATTCATGATAAATAGAATATTAGTGTTACACGATGTGGCACTAGAATTATTCTTTAAAAATCAAAAAAGTAACTGTTTTGAAAAACTGTAAAAGGGAATTTAGAAATTCTTTTTGTTGTTGAAAGGCTGAAGCTCCAAATAGCTGAACTGCAGCCAGCAAGCGTCAACCCAAACACAGGCTCTCCCTGTATTTTCCTAGCGTGCGTGTTTCAAAGAGACTGTATCACTAAGTTATGAGCATGGTGAAATGTTGCAATCTCTGTTTTGTTATCTCCCGCTAAAACTTGAATCGCCGTAGTGCTAGGTATTGTTTTTCAAATCCATTTGTTTTAGGGAAAAATAATATATTTTGGAAATGAGGAGGCAGAAATGGAACAGAGGCATTGAGAGGGGTTCATCACCTCTAAAACAGTAATGTAAAACGACAGACTATGAGCACTACAAACCCACTTGCTCTTACAATGGGGCAGGGAAATAGACCATGTTTCCCAAACACACTGAGATTGCACTCCTAAAGGAATTTCTGAGTCCCTCATATTCCATTCTCTCAATTTCCATTCCAAGTATTTTTAGAATTTGCTCATGTCTTTCCATTCTATTAGAAACTTCCAAAGCAATTTTGAAAATTATGGTGTTAAATTGTGAAAATCTATTTGGCAGTTTATTTTTTTATAAATCTTAATGAGTTAAGCTATTGGTTGCTTTCTTCCATGGGTGCGTTGGGCTGACCCTGCATGTTAAATCACACTGCTTATACACAGATGACAGATGAGGTTGCACAGCTCAGAGGAAAGGGTTAGATAGCGTGGGCTCCCTCTGGTGTCTGCATAGTCCCTTCTGAAGTGACTAAAAGGGACAGAAGAAAATAATCTAAGTTTTAAAACATCAATTTCTGCAATGAAACTATCATAAAATAGCAACGATAACTTACTTTTTACACTGCCTTCCATAAGAATTGATTATGACTTTTCAATTAATTTGAAACCGGATAATGGGCATTCTTGTGATAAGCATTTAATATCCAGGGACTGTTGCTCAGTGCTAATGATAAAGTCAGACAAATGGAGTTTAGAAATGTTTCTAGGAAATTTTCCATTCATATCTTTAAACTTGCAAAACTAGGTTGTTCATTGCTAAAGGAGTTAGTGCTTAAATTTGTGTTTAGTAAGTGAACTCATTACCAACTATATTACATGAGAACCCTGAACAAAAAAACATACTATGTTTAATCATGGATGTTTATGCCAAAAAGGCCTTTGAGTAGAGAGAATTTCAGAAAATGCTATAAAACTACACAAGTTTTACAAGCTTTATAGACTCTGTAGGGGGCTCTTCTGTTATTTAAGGAAGCAAATAAAGACAAAAGGTGAGAGTTTCTAATTACATGAAGACACTCTATGTCTTTATATTTTACCTTGTTTTTTTTTTCATGAAAATTTGTCGTGTGAATGAGTACACTCAAGTCAACTTGAATGTGTTCTATTTATGCTGTGGAATTAGTCCTGAACATTTCAACTAGATTTGAAATCCCAAGCCTTAAGGATGCATGGAAATACATTTTGCTCAAAATTTATTTTTTAAAATATTTTTCTAGTGCCTAGTAGTAGAACATAAACTTTCATTCCTTTTATTGTTTCTATAAAAATTTTCCTCTGATACATTAAACATTCAAGAAATGTTTATTATCTAAACATACCATTTACACCATGCTAGGACTTAGTGTTTTGTACTTATTTAATATAAATCATATATATTTATGTGATGATATATACTGATATAAATCATTTAACTTTATCTAGTTGATTAATATTTACATAAATTATACATGTAAAATTTGTGTCATATAAAACTAGCTGCTATTTTTTCATATATCATCATTTATGTAGTACTATTTTAAAAGTATATAATTAGAATCAGATAAAATATGTAGGAAAGAAATATGATTTTCCAAATACAATTATAATTCTCTAGAACTGAATATAATTGTCTTGCCAGAATCAGGTCATCATTAGTTTCTGCAATAATTCAAGTCTAAATTAAAGATAAAAACTACTTAAAAAAACAAAACAGGAAAATAATAATTGGATGATAACTATTTACAGTTTACATAACCTAGCCCATGGCATCGCAGCCACGGGGTACACTTTGTTTGACCAATGGGTCTGCAGGGACCTTACACTGGCCCTAGTCCCCTCCAGCAAGTGCTGCCAGAGAGAGCAGCACAGGTTGAATTCCTGTACCACTTCCACGAGAGCCAGTGTAGTTAGCAGTCCCCTGCCTTCTACCATGTGCCCCTTAAGTGCTCCTTAAGCAAGACCCTCATGTAACTGACGGAACCTTGCTCTTTTGGTTTGAATTGACCAAACTGGAACCTCAAAGCACACTCCAATCACCAGCTGCCAAAAAAACATGTGGTTCATATATAAGGATGTACCTTTTACTAATTTTTTATATCGCATGATGCTGGATAACTCACCAGTGCTTGACTGTCATATCAAATATGTAAGAGATGGTCCCAAAAGAAGGATCAAACATATACAAAAATTGTTTAATGCAATACAAATAATTTATAAGTCTTCTAATTAAAGTTAAGGGAAACTTGAAATTCAAAAAACGAAGCAAAAACATAAAATAGAATCTGAACTTGAGCCAACCCTTGTCAGTTGTAGCTGGGGAAAATGGAGATCGGAAGCTCCTTTGTAAAACAATGTCATTATTGCAGTTCATTGTTGCCTTTAAGCAACCCTGTTGAAAAACAACCGGAAGGAAGTCCTTTTTCCTTTGGGGACTATAATGTATTATTTTTTTTTAAAATACAGGTTTTCCCCAGTAAGGTGTATTTGCATCATAGATCCATTTGTGAGAAAATCATCTCCAGACTCTCTAGTGGGAAGAACAGAGTGTCTGCTTTGACCACCACTCTCCCCATGACTCCAGCTACCATCTGTCTCTAGGAATGGCAGCACACCCTGAACAATGGGAAGCTCTATTCAGCAACAGGATGGAGTCTTGGGTGCCCCAGTTGACAGGGAGATTATACTGAGTCATGTGAAACAAAGAGCATTCGGGAAGGAAGGAGAGCCCGGGTGATGATTTTAAAAGCCTCATCTAACGGCTTTTACCTTTTATGGTAAAAACAACTACTCTGTGACTTACACCAGCTAACTCTAACCTTTAATTTCCACACATTTTTCGCTCCTCTGAAGTCTGCCTGACACTGCAGTATACAACTTTATACCCAGACTCAATGTGTGCATGTTTTTAGACCAGAGAATTTACATAGGGCATTAGGTTCTCAGGAAAGAAATGGAAAGGAAAGGTGATTTATTTGCCTATCATGAACCATAGGTAAGTCCTCTTGCTTTTACTCTCCAGGTTACCATGCTGAATCACCTGAGTGCAGTAGAGCAACGTGAAGACAAGAGCAGAAGAGATCGACTTAACAATACTCCTCCCATGCCAGGTTGCCAGGACAGGAATGCGAATACAGAGATAGGTTTCCCCATTGACAAGAAACCATCGTTCAGGCGGAAGGCAAAGGGCTTATTATCCCTTAGCCCACCTAGATGTTGACATAAATATAGAAATTATTTTTAACTCCCTGAAAGAATATATATTTTGAATTTAAAATACACCATATATGGCTGTACTATTTTTAGTAGCTCTGTCATGATGATATTGCCTTGTATTTATAGTTTAAATTTTTGTATTTTATAATGCCATTAGCCCAAAATGACTGATTTTTATTGGACATAAACACATTTTAATATAATAATTTGTATATAAATTCTGCCATGGCATTTTTTTGAAGTCCAGAAAATAAAAAGGACAAAGAAAAGTAAAATAATGTAGGTGATGTTCAGTGAAGCCTCAGGCATTAGTCTAGTGATGGTGTGTCTATTAAGAGGAGGATATACACAACTCCGACATGTGGATGTTATTATAGAGTCAAAGATAGAGGCATTGCTAATTATTCTAATTATTTTTATTTTTAAATGGGTTTAGAAAAGGTCCAACAAATTGTGTGAGGCAAATGAATGGTAAACCATAATGCATTTTTATTTCTAAGTAGATAACTCCTCCTCTCCATGCAATCCTAAAAAGTCACACTTACATACAATCCCAAGCTCTAAAATCATGTTCAATTGTTTGTTTCAAAGTGTTACCTGCAATCTAGCAATCAGCACAAGTTGTAGATGACTGTTATCATACCTAATGAATAACACACAAGGAGTAGCTTTCTGTCCACATGATCACCAAGATTTTAAAATTGTATTAGTTCATTTCCATCGTAGTTTTATGAAAAAGAAAAGGACCCACTGGCCATCATAATATTATAGTATAGATCAAAGTACTGTGCTCTGAATTCATTACCCAAAGATAGAATTTTTGAATAGCAGTTGTTAATGTTTCCAATGCTACTATCATGCTGGTATTTCACATATCAGAGTAACGGGTCTGGAGAACCAAACCAATTATGAGGGTTGGCCTGACAATCAAATCTCTACTGGGAAGAATGCAGGATAGAAATTGCTTTTAGAAAAAGTGTTCAAAATAACAAAGGAGAAAAGACAGGTGCATGTAAGTCACAACAAAATGCCAGATTTTCTAACAAAGGATAAATGGTATCTGGTGACCAACAATACCATTACATTAATTTCCAAAGTTACAGTGGATTATCAGTATTGGTCTGACCTATCTTATACTTAACTAAATATAAATATGGATGGGGAAATATTTTATTTTTAAGAATGGTATATAAAATATTGTTATAAGTGGCAAGTTTTCTGTTTATGCTTGTGAAAGAAATATATGTTTCTTTTTGTTCTTGTTTGGGAGAGCATAGCATCATGGACAAGGCACTGCACCATATGTGAGTGATTCTGAGCATGCCACTTAATGCCTCTGGGCTTTATTTTCAAGCGGAAGGACTTTGATCAGTTCTGCTGAAAGTCCTTGCTGTGATAGAATCTTAGGATGCTAGGGTATACTCCTTTTGTATTCGCATTGGCTGCATGGGTTAAGAGGCCAGCTCATGGCACATGGATTGCCTAGAGGACTGCATCTGCTTCATGAGCATCCGTGCCAGCCTTTTCAAAGGATGTACCAAAACAGGGTGGCATGTGACCCATGCATTTGCCCTCTTCCATTTGCTCTTCATTCATTTCAGAGCAAGAGCAGCTTTGCTCTTGTCTGTTATGGACAGAAAATGCACTTGGGAGATACATGGCATTTTCCTGTAGGACAGAATGACCCCAAGGATAGCACATTCTTTGCTAAGTTACAATTTTTCTCAGTAATTCCCAGAGATAAAAAAAAATAATCGCACTGCATAAAGACCTATTTTGCTGTTATTAAATTGATTTTTGTAGATTGTTATTCAACACTTAGAATCCAACTGTGTAGCAGGTGCTGTTGAAACACAAAGTTAGTCACATTCCCCACCCAGGGGCATAATTATGATCCAAATTACACAGGTCAATCAAACCTGCACAAACACTGACAGCTTTCTGTGCACAGTGGTCACCTCTGAGAGTGAATGAAGCCTTAAGGTGATGCTATGTAAGATCCCAGCTTCCGTCACTTTGTTATTAGGTCAGATCTGTCTTGAATGCAGCTGCTGTTTAGAGAGGTTCGAACTAGAACAGTACTAACAATACATTCTCTGGCCATACTCAAGATGTCTTTACCAATGGGAAAAAAAAGTGACATAGTAGTACACTCTAGCATAATTTACATCGGTGCCTCTTTAATTGTGTTTGTAGTATTCACACGGAAGCATTCTGTTCGGATAATTACTCATCTTCCTGAAGATCGGTAATTTGGCTCATGAACACTTCAGAAAATTACTAAAAATGTTGCAAGAGGAAAATTTCATATGCTCAGAGCTACAAAGTATAAATAAGTGCTTTTATTGGTCTCTTTTCCCAGAATATTTTAAGAAATTCTTCTAAGCATTTTGTTTTTAAGTTGTTTATAAGACTGCCTTTTTTGGTAAAGAGAGACAGTCGTTTTATTTCTTTGATGCATACAAATAATAATGCCATATACTCACAAAAATATAACTACTCTTAATTAAGAGAAATTAAATACACTTTAATTTACTTATAGGTGATACATATATCCAACATCCAAATAAATAAAATTACTAAATGTCATATGTATAAAGATGTACTGTTATTGGTACTTGTTTAATTGCATACTGGGTATTATTATTTATTTGTACATTATTTTTATTCTTTCCAATTGTTGAAAACAGCAAAATAATAGTTTCTAAGTTAATGAATTTTACATAATTTTATATAAATATACAGTTTATATCATTGTTAATGTTTCAAGGCTTGTTAAGATCAGAGATAGACTAATACTGTGAATCTTTCAAATGTTAAGCTTTTCATCTAGAGCTTGTGTTCATTTAATGGATGGTTTTCTCATTTAGATTGTCTAAGCATATCAAAATTATAATCTGTGGGGATAATTTTGAAGTTTTCCCAAATTTATTTTACAAAACAATCTTTTTTTTTTCTGAGCCTTTCCTAAATGGCTCAGAAAAGTGCATTGCATGCAAAAGAGATGTTCTCAGTGACTGAAATGCCCGCCTTTTTGGTCAGGGATGCTGAGTCCAAACCACAGCTCTGACACTGCCTGACTCTGTCATCAGGCCCAGTTGCTACACATTCTTTTCCCCTAGCCTTCCAATCTACAAAATAGAAATAATAATGTGCCTCAAAGTGTCTGTGAGAAATAAATTGGGTGATGTGTTTAATGGGCTTAACTCAGTACATAGCACTTACTAGGTCTTCAAAATTTACCAAATTGCTAATATATGTGGTTATTAGTACATTCTGTAACTCCCAATATGACACATACATTATTTTATATTATAAAACATGAATATATTTAATGGCTACTTTCCTACTACATTTTTTACCCCTTAACTTGTTTTTCTCCTTTTCCTATAACCATCCTGCTAAGAGTTCAGTCATTATAGGCAATTTTAATTTTCTTTTCTACCCACATCTAGTAAGCACCCGTAATCAAGAAAGTAATTCTCTATGTTACAAACAAGACAAAAAACAGGAGTTTACTATAACGAGCTGATAGAATAATGCTTTCAGAACTACCTGACTGCATTAAACCGGACTCAAACTTCTCTCTTCGCATTATGCATAAGGAGTTGATAGCCAATTACCCATGATTTATTGGGCATCTGTTGATCAGACACATTAAGAAAAAATATATATAAACTAGTTATTTGAAAGTTTTCTCCAGTAAATTGTCAACCTATGATTATTTGGCTCGGTTTGCACTTTTAAATCAGTTTTGGCATTGGTAGCTATAGTCACTTTGGTAATTAGAAATGGAACTTGAATTAAGAAGATAGAAATCCATTAATATATAATAATGGCATCAGAGTCACCAATAAATAAAACTGCTCTTCGGAAATCATTAGAGTAGAATTTAACTTTTAAAAAATATCTTAACAGGCAATACTCTCACACTTCATTTAGGAAATAAATTATAGAATTATATTATGTAGTGATTAGGAAATTGATCTTGCATTTTTCCATTTTTAAGCATTCTGAAGCAGAAAATTTATTACTCTGGATTCAACTCATAATTTTGCTTTTAAAGCTCAATGAAACTGAGCAGGACTTCTTAGAGACAAGTTTCTCTCTGCGTAAGTTCAGAGAGCCAGTCTCACATAGGATATCTAAAATTCCTCATTTTTTCAGCTAATTGGCTACAGAATACCAATAATTATAATATAGAAAACAAAATGTTTAGTTTACCACTGTATATTTGGTGGCCAGTAAAAGAAAATTCAGGCATAAGAGGCTTGTAAATTGTGATTATTGTGACTTTAGTTTTCTGGTAAATCTATCAACTAGGTATTCGAGTTAATAGAACTAAGACACCAACCTTCAATACGATAGCACTTTGGCCTTTCCAATACCGAATGAACCTGATTTTACTATGATTAGATATTACTGTGACACCTTCTTAAGACACCACCTGTAATTTGAGGAAGATGTACTTAAAGGTCAAATTTTCTGAACATTGATTTTCTTTCTTGTATGAACAATGAATTTGGAAGTTACATTTTATGACCAGTCTTTAATATTGCCATTTGCTAATTTCAAGGTGCATTAGGTATAATTATTCTTTTAATAAGGGCAATAGTAATAAGTGTATTCAAGTATTAGGCTTGGAAGTTTCATAGTCCTGGATCCTCCCTACAGCATTTGCCACTCGCATTCTGCAACTGGTATTATTAGCACAGCTCAATAGAGCAAGATTCTTAAATACAGCTGCTCTATTCAGAGATATGTTAAAGAACAGATTGTTGAGTTTTAAGACAATGCTGCTTTAACTCTGATAAATTAAATAACTCTACAGTCCATTTCAGAATGACCCCAGTCCTTCAGTACAAGTGTTAGAGCTATACCAGGAGCATGGCTAAGTTCACATTTCTGGGAGTTGATCATGATGGCTATGTGTTAGGGTTACTATGGAAATACTTTCTATAAGAACAATGGAGGAACTGAGCCCTAAACTGGTGTGGGGTCCAGGTGTGGGGCTGTTACTGTGGTAGAAGACACAAGTTCATTATGAAACATCAGAAGACATGGTGACAAGAGGTGAGAAAGGGATAGGGTCAATATCAAACCTGGGACAACATAAAATTTCCATGGAAATGTAACATGCCAAAGGCAGGTGGGTAACTTAGATGTAAAACCAAAATGAAGTAGAGAAACCAAGAAAGACAACGAGATTTTAGGTGAGTCTAGAGAAATTACATAACTAGATCGGAGGCCCCATGCACACCCCCATTCTGGTTTACCTGAGTACATTTTTAAGAAGGAAAGGACACCGACATTTCTATTGTTACCTGGTTGACTTCAAGTCAGGCTGAGTGATATTACCCCCCAGTTTTACTTACTGTGTAGCAGAATATTAAGTATATTGAAACAGGGCTTGTATCATTTAGTGGTACAATGCCATTTAAAGATGAGCAATTTGTAGAAAAATAAAATTACTCCAAAACATGATTAAACTGAAATTTTCATTCTGGTTTGATCCTGAATGTGGGTTTAAATCTTAAGGAAACAGATAATTTAAGCAGCATGTATCTTCATTGTTCTTTTCTTTAATTATCAGCCTTCCTCTATTGTTTTTACTTTTACATATTTATTCAACACATATTTATTGAATCTTGTCATTCTCCCTGTGCTATCCTAGGCACTGGAAATAGGGCAGCAAACAAAATAAACTATTTTTTTCTTTTTTTTTTTTTGTCAACAAGGTGTCTCTGGTCCTTCTGGAAACCAAACCAAATTTTCGCTGTCAATGATTTTTTTTTTAACCTATGAACTATCCCCTCAGCAATGTAGTAGTTGAAGTAAAATAAACTGATAAAAATATAACATAACAGTTTGCTGAATGGAGTTTGGATCTTAATGTTTTGTAAGCAGCCGTTTCAGAAGGCTGTAAGCAATTTCTGCACTTGTGTGCTTGAGTCAGACATGTTTCCTTCTTAGGTGGATTCCATGGATGAGTCCATTTCAATATGGAGACAGGAGCCTTATATATACCCTTAGACACTAAGGAAGAGAATCCATTAAGGGTACCCTATGTGGGGAGACAGAAAAGTGGTCAATACTATAATACTGACATTTTTAAGACTTTTTAAATAAAGAGTTTATGTTTACAGCAGTTTTTGCTTGGCCACAACATTGAAAGGAAGTTAAAAAGATTTCCCAAGCATTTGCTGACCCCACACATGCATAGTTTCCTTCATCATACACATCATTCACCAGAATGGTACTTTTTTTTTAAATCAAGGAGGAACCAACATGGACACATGAAGATTGCTGAAAGTCCGTACTTCACCTGAGGGTTCACTCTTGGTGTGCATTCAGTAGATCTGGACAAATGTTTAAAGACATAGATCCATCACTAAAATATAATACAGATTATTTTCCTGCCCTACGACTCATCTGTGCTCTGCCTATTCATCTTCCTTCATTCTCTACCTGACAACCAGGGGTCGTTTATCTTTCCATAGTGTTGCCTTTCCCAGGCTGTCATATCATTGGAATCATACTGAGCGTATCTTTCGCAGACTGGCTTCTTTCACTCAGAACTCTGCACTTAACGGTTTCTCCATGATTTTTCATGGCTTGATAGCTCATTTCCTTTTAGAGCTGGATAATATTCCGTTGTCTGAATGTACCATATTCACCTATGGAAGGACATCTTGGTTGCTTCCAGTTTTGGTGATTATGCATAAAGCTTCTGTAAACATCTGTGTACAAGTTTTTATGTGGATATAAATTTTCAGCTCCTTTGGATAAATACCAAGGAACATGACTGCTAGATCATATGGTAAGAGTATGTTTAGTTTTATAAGAAACTGACAAACTGTCTTCTGAAGTAGCTGCAGTTTGGCACCTATTTTTTTATAGCTGTGTTTCCCTTTTTGTTTTGTTGTGTCTACCTTATTCTCAAGCTTCCAATATGCTTTATTAAACACCCCCTTCTTGAGCTCTGAGGAATTAAGGCAGGCATCTGAGTTTGAAGCTTCAAGTGAAGTGATACAGAAAGAAGGCACAGCCTTGGGTAGCCATTTATAAGATGGCAATAAGTAACCTCCAGGGAGTAGAGTAGAGAAGGAGTGGAGATGAAAAGTGAGTACTAGGTCTTATGTACAAAACATGCCAGCATCCGCAGGCATCCTCAGATACTCCTAGCAGCAGATACATTGAGCTATCAGCTACTGTTTATTTGTGTGGATGCAGCATGGAAATAAAAGGGGAAGTTTGATGCTTGTGCACTAGAGAAATTAAGAATATTTGGTCATTGACAATTAAAGAGTTTTTCAATATCTTATCCTAATAAGGATAATGAGAATGCCTGGATCCCAAAGCAGAAGAATATGGTTAAGAGGATATAGAATAAGTCCCAGTGTGGCTCATTTGGTTGGGAGTCGTCTCGCAAACTGAAATGTTGTCGGTTTGATTCTCGGTCAGGTCAGGGCACGTGCCTGGGTTGAGTGCTCGGTCCCAGGCAGGTTAGGGCACTTATGGAAGTCAACCTGTAGATGTTTCGCTCTCACATCAATGTTTCACTCCATCTCTTCATCACCCTCCCCTTTTCTCTAAATTCAAAAATTAAAATGTTTTTAATAACGTTTTTTAAAGATTTTATTTATTTATTTTTAGAGAGGGAAGGGAGGGAGAAAGAGAGAGAGAGAGAGAAACATCAATGTGCCGTTGCTGGGGGCCGTGGCCTGCAACCCAGGCATGTGCCCTGACTGGGAATTGAACCTGCGACACTGTGGCTCGCAGCCCGCGCTCAACCCACTGAGCTACGCCAGCCAAGGCTTAAAATTTTTTAAAATGTGAAAAGAAGTATAAAATGTTAAGCAGTAGAAGTCATTCAGTACACCTTAAATGTGACAAATATGAATGTACACATAGTTGTAAAGTCTAATAATTCAATTGAATATGATTAAAGGAAGAAACCACAGAGTAGAAATTTAAAAATTCACACACGAAATATAAAATATAAATAAAATAAGCAGGCACTGCTAATGTGAGTTAATTTGAGTGAAGTATTTTTAGGTCTTCCTGTTAAGAGAGCAAATTATACATTTTGGAAAACAATTTAGGCAACACGAATCCGGTCACTACAAAGGGTCATCTTTTTAACCAAGTTAAATTTAAAATTGAGTAGCCTAGGGATATAATCTAGAATATGTCAAAGCTCTTTGGACAAAGGTACGCACATTGCAGTATCACTCATAATAATAAAAATTACAGAAAAACACTGAATGTCTTAGTGTAGGAAATCATTGTGTATTAGGATGCAGTACATGTAATCAATAAAGTTATTAAATTTATATTTCCAAACATTAATTACAGTGTAAAATATTAATTTCCATTATAAAACAAGATAGAACATGCCAACTAGTGCTATCTGAAGCCCCATTAAAGATCAAATGTATGTGAGTGTGTGTATGAAAGATTGAATTACAATGTGACAACATGCTTAGGGGAATCTCTGCCTGATTAATAGGGTATGGACATTTCTATTTTTTTCTTATTACCAGAGTGAAGAAATTTGAGACAGTAAACATTAATTTATAATAAAAATATACACACTTAGTTTCATTTTTCTAGTCCACTACTTTTAACATAGACCAGCTTTTCAGGTTAATTTCTTCCATAATACTTGTTTATAGAAAAATTATCAAATCCAGTAATAGGTATTAAGAACATGTATAAGTAATAAGGACTAATGTAAGAATGGCTGCAGCAAAAATGCGTTATTTTTCTTTTCTTTTTTTTTAACAACACATCTTGGAGATTATTTTTTTTTTAAGAGTTTATTTATTTAGTTTTAGAAAGAGGGGAAGGGAAGGAGAGAGAGGGAGAGAAACATCAATGTGTGGTTGCCTCTCACGTGCCCCCTGCTGGGGACCTGGCCTGCAACCCAGGCATGTGCCCTGACTGAGAATCAAACCTCGACCCTTTGGTTCACAGGCCCATGCTCAATCCACTGAGCTACACCAGCCAGAGCTATTTTTCTTAAAATGAATGAGAATCATCTTATATGTTCATGCAAAATATAAGCATTTTTAACTTAAATAATTCACATGAAGATAGAATAATGTGTATATTTGAATAATGTGCATTGGTTGATTATTAGGTAGAATAGTAATGGATTGTGGGTATGCAGTGGGGAATTTTATTGCTCCAGTAGCTTGCCTATCACTAGTAGAACTGCATATCTCATTTGAAAATTAACAGAAACATAATTCCATTAGTAAAGAGCCAAATGATCCTATGCAATAAGAGATTTTCAGATTTAATTACTGATTATATTGCCCTCTGAGATGCATTTAGTTAGCATTCTCTTTCCATTCAGACCGACATCTGTATGGGATCACTTGCCAGACATAAAGGATTTATTCTTATCTAGTATGAAATAACTGCCCTCCATTTGATAGGATTTGTGCAGACATCACCTTGGTCAATACTCCCCATGGACAAAGATATGTTTTCTGAGTTGTTGTGATCAATATTTGGGCAACCAGCACTTCACATCATGATCCTTGTCATATCAAACGGGTTCATTGCCAGCTGCCGTTGGAATCCTTTTTCCCTTCTCACTTTATCCCAAATGTATTCTTAAAGTTGTGTCAATCACATTTGGTCCACGTGTTAAAGGTCTGTTACATTTTCGGCTGCCCATCATTATCTTTGCCAGAGATGTCTTGGTGAAGAAAAATATAATACCCCTCAGAGTTAAGAAAATATTATTCTGGTAAGTGGCAAATTATAGGCAGTTATTGCATAATTTCAGAGTGAAGTGAGCAGTTATTTGCCCAGAGGGAACATGAAGTAGCCATGAAGGAAAATGACCCCATGTATCTTGAAAGAAATTAAAAAGTAAGAATCTGTGACAACTAGGGTGCCTTGGTGGCATAAATCTCTCTCTTCTGTTTCTTACTTTCAAATAGAACGGCTAAGAAAGTAAAGCCTTTACACAGAAAGGTGTTAAAATCTAAATTTACCACTAAAGTAGCTACTGTCAGATGCTCACAAAGAGCCTGGCGAAACATCTAACATGCCATTGTATCAAGAAAGTTGAAGTTATTTGCGAAGACATGATCATTAGTAAATATGGCATTAATGGAGAAGGAGAGGCAGTAGCGGGGGCATCTATTTGTACAGGTTTTAGGCTGACTACCTCTTTATACAGTGGCTATTTTTCTCCTTCTGTGGAATAAAAAAGTCAACATCAAAACAGGAAATTTTCTAAGCAAGTAAACACACAGGTATAGTGGTTTGTGACATTTTACAAATAAATGAGTGTACAGAATGTCCCATTTCCCAATAGTACAATCTTAACACACATGAATTCTGTCAAGGAGACTAAACAAAAATAATACCAGAAATATACAAACGGAAAGAATATTTAAGTCCTCCTCTCAGCACACCATTCATGTCGAGGATCCATGTGTGGATTGTGTACCTGCATGCTTTTTGCAAGAACAGGTTGCAGATGGAAGAGGCAGAATCTCTCTGAAAAGATCATTTCCACATATAATGCACCTTATCGTTTTCTATCTCTGTGCTACTCCTTCATGTTCATTTTATCAAATTGTTTAAAACAGATTTATTTGCTTTTATTTAACCATGCATCCAGTCCTGTTGGTGTTTCTTACTAATCAGCTTTTCAGAGATTCCTGAGTTTGGTTCAACTTTCTCTTATTTTTATACATGAAAGGACTAAAGCTCCCTCCCATTCAGCCTGTGAAGCATTTACTCAAGTAGTTGGAAACTACAAGAATGTGTCTTAAAAGTAAAATACAAGTCACATAAAGGAGGGCCAATGCTTTTCTATGCCCTTGATATCCTTTGGTAACCATGTGGTGCACGTGGCTCAGTCACGTTCAGAGACTTGGCACATTTGCTAATAGTACCATGTCTGTACAGTAGGAACCATGCCTTTGGGGTGGGCAGGGTGACAGTGGGCAAAGGTGATTTTCCTACATGTTGCCCTTGCATCTTCAATCTGTTCCAAAGTGGAATTGATCAAGGCAGCTGTCAGGCTGTGTATCACTTCATCACGGCACTGGGGAATGGTTATGCTTCCGAGGCAGCCCTGGGGACCACTCGTGCTGTTGGCTAAGAAGCAGTTTAGGCAAATGTGGGGAGTGCTGCCCTTTGGTATGCATCACCTTACTACTTGAAACCTCACAGCAACATCAGTTTAAGCCAGGGGTGTCAAATTCGTTTTCACCAGGGGCCATATCGACCTCATGGTTGCCTTGAAAGGGCCGAATATAAATTTTAAGACTTTATAAATATAACTCCTCCTTAACTAGGGGCAAGGAGCTCAAAGCTGCTGCCAGGTACAAACAGATGCCAGGCCAGGTAAAACAAGGTACAGGGCTGGATTCGGCCCTGGGGCCTTGTGTGAGCCACAGGAGATTTAAGCTAAATATGGAAAAATCCCATGAAAGCCTTTGTTGATAATTTTTCAGTGGGCTTGCAACTTTGCAATTAGGCCTTCAACCCAGGTATGGACACACAACCATTCTGGCTCTTCTTGTCCATGCATGTCTGGACTTACATTCGGAGAGGTTGTAAATAGCTTTGTAATATAACATGGTCCTAGAACCCTTTTCCAACTCCATCCAGCCTTTGTATTTTACACTCTGTACTTTGTCAAAGTAGATTTCTCTTGGTTCTCTGTCCAAGCTGTGTGCTTTCACACAGTAAAGCTTTCACACCCCAAGGCTTTACTTAAGCTCCTATCTTGTCCAAATCGCTGTCTAGTCTCTCCCATTTCTTCAGAGCTTCCTCATGCCTTTCTTGACCCCCTATTCAGAAATAACCCCCTCCACCATGCCACAATGACAGTCTGCTTTCACTTTTCTTGTGACATTTTTACAATCTGATTTATATAATCAAATTTTGTGTTTATGCGTGATCTTTTCAACAAGACTGTTAACAAATTGAGGGCAGGATCAATAGCTGTATCACCTTCGTATGTTCTCGAGGCCCAAGGCTTTGTCCATTCACTGTTTCCATACACACACACAGCCTCTCTCTTACACACACTTACATGGTCTCTCTCCTTCTTACAAACAGTATCTCTCCTAAACACACATACACAGTCTCTCTCTCTCTCACACACAGAGTTTATACAGAGTCTCACAATACAATGTTCTACTCAGGAATTTCATTAATGTCTGATGGATCATTGCTACCCTCTCTCCTCCCTCCATTCTACCCTAAGAAGATTTAATGTCTAAATTACCTCAAAGGGTACTAGTTAAATTCTCCTCTGGCATAGTTCAACTCTTTCCTGAGAGAAAAGAATTTGACTTCCAACAATAAAGAAGAGAAAGATATTACCAAGATCACCAAGAATGTGTGTGTGTGTGTGTGTGTGTGTGTGTGTGTAAGTCACAGGCACTTGGCCACTGATGGCATCACATAGAAAATGGCAGGTTTTGTGGTGAAGAGCTTATTTGGCACAGGTAGTATCCTCTCAACTTTCTTCTGTGACTTTGTATGTGTGTGTAGCAGTTCTTGATTCTTAGTAGAGAAATCGAGAATTGGTGAAAATAAAGGAGTTATTTATCTTTCACACCTATAAATGTGCTATGCCCAGCCTTTTTCTGCAAAGAGCTGACTGTGAGCTTACTTAAGCAAAGTGACTGCTTCCCAGAATGAGAAAAGGGTGTGGGAAGGGAGCCTTGGCAAAAGAACTTCCTCAATATATAGTCCTAAACATACTACTATGAAACCAAGAGGGAAGAGGAGGTTCTCAAACCTAGAGGCGTCATTGGTTAGAGGAGTTCAGCCAAGGTCTATGTTGAGAGCTGCCTTTGCCTTGCACTCTCGCGATACCTCAACCCACCCCTGCAACCCAGGATTCCAAGTAAGAGAAGATTTCTGTATAGAGAAGATTGTGTTCTCCCTGGGGAGCATATATCGAAGGGAATATATGCCCTTTCCATGTCAGCTTGTTTCTCCTCTTACCCTTGCCCTCCCTTAGGCAATGAAACTTACATTCCTGCATCCAATCAGGTGTGTGAGCGTATGGGGAAGCAGGACTGGATTGTGAGCGCTAATGTATTTCTGTCCCCTCCCACCTGGCTTCCCTGACCCCACCAATACGGAGACGACTAAGGGCCTCCCTGGGCCTGCGGTGAGGCAACTGAGTGTCTGAAGGAACCAGAGTGAAGGTGTAGATGAAAGGACCCATTGTCAGCTCCAGCCTGTGGTTGTGATCCTGGTTGGCTGACAAGGGCTCTGGGGACAGAGATGCTGCCTCCTGCCAGCTCTTGCCGCAGGTCTGACGTCCAACTAACAAACCTTTTCCTACACTTCCTAGAGAAAAAATGATATGTCCCAACCTTCAGGAAAAGAGAGTTATCTCTGGTTGCTTGCCAGAGGTTTATCACTGCAATTCACAGGCGCGCGCGCACACGCAGGTGTGTGTATGAGGGAGGGGGAAGGACCCTCTCGCATCCCATCTCCGTATGTTTTCTCGTGGCACCCCTCGCGGGGACTTGGCCAGTGCTGTGCGCTCGGGACACAGGGCAGAGCCCGTTGAGTGTGTCTAGGGAAGACTATGCAATTCTCCAAGGACGACGCTAACACGGGCAGCCGAGTTTAATGCGGCCTCTCCAACATGTCACTCCCTTCCTGATCTCTCTCCCTTACTGTACCTGCTTTCAACGGCAGGGGGTCGACATGGTTAGGAAACATTGTGCACCTCTTTCCGCCTACCCTTTAGAGCCCGAGTAGACTGGCAGTGTAGACACTAGAGGACAATTGCTTCCCCTCTGCCGCGGAAGGCTGCAAAGCGTGGGAAAGGGGCAGCCTGGGGAAAGGTTTCAGGGAGGAGGGCCTAGGGAGACAGACAGCCTTCGCCCCCAGCACCCCCAGGCTCTCGGAGGAATGAGAGCTGCAGAATACGCTGCATGTCCCCCGGGCCCCGGCTCCAAATAAGCCCGGGCGCACTTGGAGCACGGAGCCAGGCAGCCGCCTGCAGCATCAGCATCAGCATCAGCACCAACTCCCGCGGACCTCTTCTGCGAACCGGCCGCAGCAGTGCCACAGGTCCAGTTATCCTTCCCCTTCGGCTCAGGGTCCTTCGTCAGTGTACGGATAGCCGGCAGGCTGAACGCGCAGGCTGAACGCAGGTCTGCCACTTGCAGGCGTGCTTCGGCCATCCGGAGGCTGGAGGCACCAGGAACCGAACCCGTGCTTCGGAGCTAGACTGCGGACGAATCCTGGGACAGCGCGCCTCGCGAAAGTGGCTGCCGTGCGGCGCGGAGGGATACGCCTCGGCCGCACCTCCCCTCCCCTCCCAGCGCCCCCGCCCCCGCCTCCCTCCCCGCTCGGGTCTGCTGCCGTCGCGGCGGCCGATGCTGCTGCTGCTGCCGCTACCGCCGCCGCCGCTGCTGCCTGGATATAGTGCGGCAAGGAGCGGAGCTTGCAGTCACTTTGCGAGGAGGAGCGCGCGGGCTGCGGGTGGCTGGGGCATCCGGGAGTGGCGGCGGCTGTAGCCGAGGCGGCCGTGGCAGCGGAAGGTTCTCTCTCCAGGCTGGACTTAATAACTTTGGAAGTGTCCACCGGTGTCACGTCCTGAACATGAGCCTCCTCCTCTCCTTCTACTTGCTCGGGTTGCTTGTCAGTAGCGGGCAAGGTAGGAGTGTGGTGCTTTATTGCATTTACTTTCCCTCCCCCTTCTAACCCAGAGAGGCAGAGGAAGGCACAAGAAAATTTAAATGGAAGAACTAAAGTTATAGTTTCTGTTGTTGTTATTATTTTCGCTCTTTCTTTTAGCTGCCGCTAACAATTGCATCTGTATTTTAAATAAGAGAAAATACAGAATTGGAGATGGGCATCCGGGAGCAGAAGATTGAGGCAAACTGCCTTTTTTTCTTTTCTTTTTTTTTTTCTCTGGGATCTTGCCTTTCCCTGGTTTCATTATCAAAAATGGGATGAGCATGTTGGTGTGTATTAACAGGTAAATATCTGGTTGCGGAAGGAAAGAGAACAATGCTATTATACAGGAGCAGCACAAACTGTCAGCATTAAACTCGTTTGGGAAATATGTGTTGTGTGCAAGTAATGCAATTCTTAGACACCCCTCCTTTCCCAAAACCCTAATTCCTGACTATGAACTGAACGATGATGGCTTATTTGTGTTGAAACTAAGAAAGGAGAGAGGGGCCGTGGATGTTGTGTGTAAGAAAGCAAATGGATAAAACTAGGGATGTGTTGCAGTCATTCATTTTCACCCCCAACCCCCATTAATACATCAAGGATGAAAATGTTTGTAACATCAGATTGCTTTTACACCTGTAGGGGATTCTTTTTTGGAGGGGGGTAATGGGGAACTGGTGGTAGATTTTATTTCTTAAGAAAAAAAGAATGAATAGCATACTAGAATAACCTGGGAGAGAATTTGTGGAAGCTACCTCTGTTTATCTGTATAGAGGTAGGTTTGAAATCATTTTGCTTTTTAGGGTACTTCACATTCTCATAAAACATGTTTATAATAATGGAGGCATTTTCAACTATCCACACAAGTTTGGACATTTAATTGGGGACACAAAATGTTAAAACATGCATTGGTGGAAGTCTTTGAAGAAAAAGAAAATAGTGATTTTGTGATGTGTGATAATTGCAGAGGATGTTACATTATTTGTGTAGCATTAAATTATTTTTTGAGGAAAAATAAATTACAAGACAAGTTAAAATATCTCCACTATATTCAATCCTAAGCATTTTTTTAGCCTTTTCTGTGTAAGACATATGGTCCAGCAGGGGGTGGTAGAACTCCATTTTTAAGCCTAGAAATGCTTATTTCTGCTCTGCCACACTCACTGGTCCTTCTATCAGTCTTCAGCAGGGCTTGACATTTTGGATATGAAACCTTCCTTTCTCTGCCCTTCTCCTTCCTAAAGCTATAGCGCTAGTGGCTGATGAAACACGATTGGATGCAGATTTTATGTTCAGAATTCAAACGCTGATGTTGCTATAGTTTGTAAAGTGTCTTGGTAAGGTGCTGCTCCTTCTCCCCGAATAATACAGAGTATGCAAAATTTCAGTTGTAGCAAAATTGCAGAAATGTCCATCTGAAGCTAATATTAGCCCAATCGGTTTATTCAATCACTATTATAGCAAAAATCAACATATTCTTTATACCTTATAAAGATGTTGCTTTGATTTTTGGAGAGGTGCTAATGATGTTTAACTGTTCATTTATAGTATAGACAGGTATTCCTGAATACCAACAAGCAGTCCTTGTAAATTGCAGTTACAATACCACTGCAATTAACCAAGCATAGATAGTGTAGAACAAGATGGGGGCATAATAGGAAGCAAGTTTATGCAGACTTATGATTACATTGTCACTGATTTGGAGAAGAAAAATGTCTCAGTTGTAGAGCCTGTGAATTTACCATTGTAGACATTTAGTGTGTTGGAATTTGAAAGATACCGGGGAAATCTAGGAATGTTTAAATAGCATATACAGACATGTAACTTGAATCTGTATATGTAGCCTATGTCTAAAACTGAGATTCACATAATTTATAATTCAGAATGCAGGGCCAATATACAGAGGAGCTCTAAGACTGAAGCATGACTGAAGGGGAGCCCATATTCACTGTAATAAAACAGGGAAGGAGGGGAGCACAGTTCTAAAGATCTCTCTATCTAGTACGATTTAAAAATGCATGACACTCACAGAGGCATAGATGTCCATCAGAGAGACCCAGCTTTCATGAAATGGAACGTGTAGTACTTCTGTGCTGTGTGTCCTAATGAAGTCAGAGATGCTTAGAAACAGCAAGCCTGATCCTGGAGTCCAATTCGTCTGTGCTAGTGTTTTGTTCTCCAATTAAGGATGTAGCAGCAAGTATCAGACATGCCACTGGGAGCAGTTTTTAAAAAATGGATCTAGTGTAACTCATAATTTTGTTTATTCTCTTATAAAGGGGGCCATGGAAAAGCCTCCAGTCAGTGATCCCTGGGCTTGCCTTAGAAATACCGAAATCCTAGTTTGCTGATTTATGTTTCCAACAATGTACTTGCAGGGGATTTTATGAAGCGTGATTGAAGCTATTGCTTTGGAAAGTGGTGTGCAGTTAGACTGGGGAAAGGCAACGATGATGTATTCCCTTTTAAGTAGTCAAAACGTTTTGAATGGCAGCAGTTGAACAGGAGAAAATGACAGAAATGAAAAACCAGCTAACTTAAGTAGGTGCCAATAACATAATCAGCTAACATGACCTAATAGTTCTATTTCTAAATTTCAACACAGTGTTGTCCTACTGTAGAGAGAAGCTTTCTGGTTGTAGCAGAAATGCTTCTTTAAAAGCCTCCCATTTCCACTCCAAGATTAATATCTACTGAAGGAAGGTTCAGATTTAATCGTCAAGTCTAAATTCTGTTGTCAATGGAAAGGAGATTTTAAAACTCTAACTTCTGCAGTTATTTTTCCTTTGTATTCAAACTTGGTCACATCCTCTGTCATCATAAATCTCAAGTGATAACTTGAGTCTGTGGTGCACAGTGCCTTTGCTGTTTGCATCCATGTAAATTCAGATTCCCAAATTGTAGTACAAATGTGTTGCTTTCCTGACGCCTTTTTAACTCCTAAAATAATTTTCTTCTTCTTTTAAAAAATTACCCAAGTATGGTTAATGTCTATTACTGGATGTTCACATATATAAAATTGTAGCATTTTTATATGAAAATGTAAGGTAAAATAGAACTCTCCACCCCTCTTTCAATCCAGTTTGACCATACATAGCCAGAACACTTATCTAAGCCAAAATCATGGGGGAGGGGAGAGGGGTGAATTATCCAATTGATGACTTAACTTATAGGCATCTGCTTATACTTACTCTTTTTGGTAAAGTGCTTTGTGGTGATGTTATCATTCATTAGAAATGTGTACCTTTTAAAAAATAAAGCACGTGTATGGATGTCTACTAAGGTGTGGTCTGCACGAAGGTCTCCACAAACCTGTCTTCTGTGTAGAGTGTTACATATCCTTTTTCTAATCTACCTTGGTCTAATTCTTTGAAGTCAGTCTCTTTTTGCTACGGGTCTCTTGCATCAACTCCATATTCATTTGCCCTTAGAGAAAATAGGCTATGTAAGTTAATATCATTATTGTTCGTGAATAACCCAGAGGGTTTCCTTCCCTGCTTTTTATGTCAAAGGAGTTAAGCAGAGCCTTTGGTCACTTCAACTCGAATTCTGAATTGGAGCCCAGAGAGCAAGAAGGGAAGTTGGTGGGTCCCGGGGGCCCAATGAGTCTTTTTGGTGACTCAGGGGCTAATGTTCTCCCAGAGGTAATATCCTATTAGAAAGCAATTAATGGAACAAAAGAACCTCATTCAGTACAAGGAGAAAGTCAAACTTCATATACTTTAGTAAATAAAATGGCTTTCTTTCAAGCATAGAACTAGTTCACTTTAAGACTAAGAAATGACCTAACAGAGGAGGCTGCTTACCAAGCTGGTGGAATTTGTTTTCATCTGCTTTCTCGTGAGGGAGCAATGGGAAGGGAAACAGGTTGTCAATCTGAAGGCCCTGGAACTACTAGTCCTGCTGCTTCCTCTGGCTTTTGACATTTGCAAAATGATTTTAATTTATCCGTCTTCAGGGTCATCTCTCATACCAGTGAACTTTCAAGAGCACGAAGAAAGTGCTCGATGAGTGGTAGAGAGAGTCCGAATTGCTTTGTTGTTTGGGTCCAAAGTAAAATGAGTCCTCTGGGTGTTGGTCTATGCAAAATTAATTTAATAATTTTAATATTCTCGTGAAGGGAATGTCTTTGTTGTTCAAGTTTTATTGACCTAGATTCTAAATTCCTTGTGTTCTGTATACTATCCCAATTATATTGAAGACAGGCCTATTTAAAAGATTATAAATTGGTTTTAATTTTTAATTTCCCATATTATCTGATACGAGAGCGCTTTAAGATGCAACCAGTGCTTTTATGCCGTTATTAAATGTAACATCCCTGAACTTCATAGAGTTATGCACTCTTTAATTGTTCAGCAAATAAAAGTGCTTTATGTGGAATTCTTCAAAATATTTTAATAACTTTAACTATTTACAATTATAATAATAGTGCAGATACAAAATACCTAATAGTATACTTTCTATTTTCACATATTAATTTGTGCCACTAACAATAGTTAATAGAAATGGTGGAGAATTTTGAGAGTATTTATTAGTGTAAAAATCAACAGATGAGAGTGAAAAATTTCAGGCCAACGGATCCAAATTGTCTTGACTGCATTTTGTTATTAAAACTAGTAGGGAAAGGGAAAGAACATTAAATTTGAAATCAGAAGACCTACACCAAAAAGAGTTTCTTGACTTTGAACAAGTCACTTATACCATTATTTGCTTTTTTGTAAATCTGATATAAATATATCTGCCTGGTTGGTCCTGCTGTACTGCCATGAGGAACAGTTGTGATTATAGATATGTGTAGACATCTTGTGAAACGTCAGCCTCACTGAGCCAGACATTGATTATATATTTGGCATAATATGTATACAGATAAATCTGCCCATGGTTTAAAAACATCTCATTTATTCAATTTTTAAAAATCATTATAAGCTGCTTTGTGATTAGACAAAAATGATGGGGTAGAGATAATCTACTTCATTGATAATGGTGGCTCATTCATTCTTAACCCATTCAGCAAACATTTATTACATGTCTGTGGTGTCTCCGACATTTTGTTAGGCAGCATTCTTAAAAATGATTGTATTGGTTGTGTGATGAACAACTCTAGGGGGCACTGTTCATAGTCATGGTGATAGAATACATATTTATTGTCACAATTTTCCAGCAGATGGCAGTAACTGGTATTGAAGGAGGGCTTCTTTTTGTATCTTACCTCCAGTCAATGGGCCAACAACCAACAGTCTTAGGATGGGCACACGATGAGGGTAATCAAGTTACTGATGGTCAAATAGAAAAGTAAAAGGTTACTAACTAGAGCTTTGGTCTCCAAGCTCTTAATTCTTATCTCTGAACACCAAATTTTTCCATTGGTTAAAAAAATAATCTAACATTGCTTCAGCTAAAAGGGATGATGATACTTAATTCTGTGTTATTTTGTCAATCAGTTAACAAATACTTGTTCAGGCCTCAAAATAAATATAATGCCAGCATTTTATAACCGTGTAGAACACCTGTTCAAAGGGCTTTTAACCACCTTATAACTGAGGATCATCAAGAATCCAAAGGACTATTCACTTTATTTTATGAATGAAAACATTGAAGTACAGAGGGATTATTCGATTTTTGTATATCAGTTATAGTTAGTAGTTATCTGGAATTAGGATTAAATTTTCTCAGTTCAAGTTCAATTCCTACGTTTTAATATATTTAATGTATTTGTTTGAAATTCATGGGTGGGGGAATGGGTCATGCATAGAATTCAACGTTGATAGTTGAGAAGACAAAGAATATAAATTTATAAAGCCAAAGAAGTATGGTGTACTAATAGCCAGGCTCTATTGCAAGTGCTTGGTGTGTATTAACTAGCTTGATAATGTATAAGAACCCTCAAATTATTAATAGCTTGTTACTATCCCCACTAAAGTGGCTTCAGGGCTATGAGGAATAGAAACTAGAAGAACTGTCTAAGGTGGCACAGCAGGAAACAAAGATTTGAACTCAAGACATGCACAAAAACCAGGACACCACCTTGCAACTCAGTGAACCAGACAAGCTGTCAGCATGGTGAGAGTGAGTGGCAAACATAATCCAAGGGGGAAAAAAAGGAGTGAACCATTACAGGAAAACAAGGAGTGTTGAGAGAATAGTAATAATCCAGGTTAATTAAGTGAAGGGTTTGGAAAGGTGAGTCGTTGGACTCAGTTACGGAAATGTTACTTGGGACTGGGAGGCAGGTGCTTTCAGGCCGAGCTGGGTGTGACTTCCTTGTGCAGATTTTTGGGATCCATTGCTTGTGCAGGGAAATAGCATGATTCAAGTTTTGTTTTGGTTTTAAATCTACTGTCCATGTGTGAGTGGGCCAGAGAACAATAAAAAAGAAAGAAATATGTGGGCATCACTCATGTTTCTGCAAAATAATTGATGGATCTTAATAACACAGCCGATTTGGGGCTTTGGGAGGAAAGTGGCGCCTGGAGCTTTAAGCCTGTTTGGTAGAAAGAATGGTTAGATCTTAATAGAGATAGTGAAATAAATAAAGGAAGCCCCTGTTTTAGGAGAGTTTTTTCCTTGTTTTTTTTTTTTTCTTGTTTATGATGTTCTCAAATGACATGTGAAGTTGGAGGTATGCATTGGAAAATCTAGATAGAAAAGTCAGTTTATCTGTCATTTCTTCAGAATTTTTCTTTTTTTATTTAACTTCTATCTTTATCTCATTCTTCTATTCCTGATTGTACTCGGATATTATTTAGCATATGTCTTGAATTTTGGGAAAATTTTGTGGAATCATGTAGGTAAAAACTGCTTATATTATATATGCTTCATTTATTTTCTGTGCTTATTGATAGTTTTTTTTCCCTTTTTATTCTGGGAAACTCAAAAAAAAAAAAAAAGATGGCAAAATGTAAAAGAAACCCCCTGAAAAAAAATAAATGAAAAATAAGTTTGAGATTGAGTGTACAGAGTTGAAAGTTTTCTCTCAGCACCCAAGGGACCTAATACTTTTGAGCCCTTACTCTATATGTGGGAGCCGAGCTGGGCCTTTTCACTCATCTCCTTTAATCCTGATAAAATCACATTTGATTTGCCTAGAGCTATTAGGTATTTTCTGTTGCTGACACCCAAATTTATAGCCAATGAACATCAAATGCACTTAAGAGATAACTCAGCCTTCTCTGCTTCAGTATGTATTTCTTTGATGCATATTACCTCATATATTATTGGTAAATAGGGGGATGATGCAAGAATTATGTTCATACCTATGTGATTTCTTAAGCTCATTTTTTAAAGTTACTTAGAGTATGCTTTGTCATAATTACAGAGAAAGCCTTAGCAGTCTATGAGGATGTTAACAAATATATGAAAAATCAACTCAAATGCCTTACTAGTTTGTGCAAGTATTAGTTTCTTTTGTGCTTCTAAGAACCATCTTGATTTCCAATATAATGTGTCTGGCAATGTTGAGAGTACAGCCGAAGAAACGGATAAGTCAATTTCTCTTGTGTTAAAATTATGTGGTTGTTTCCTTGTTCATTGTTTTTATTTTAAGTTTGTTGTATTTATTTTACTTGTGGGATCATAGTTTTCATTGTACGGTGAGTGCCCTTCAGGCCTTGCATCTTGAAAGGCAACAGAGAAGCTGGGTACAAATGCCAGGAGAGATTTAACTGTGCTAGTATTTTACTTAAGAGTGTTAACGGTTTTTGTTAGTGCTTGGTTACACATATTTGGAAGTTTTGAATATTCTGACCTTTAGTCTGCTCTTCTCCCATCAACCATGATATGTTTGTCTTTGTTTCTTTATGTTTTTATAGATTTTAGGGAGAGAAGGGGTGAGAGAGAGACAGCGGCAGAGACAGAGACCACACAGGGAGAGAAGCAGGGATGTGAGAAAGATGGATCGTTTGCCTCCCCTAAGTACCCCGGCCAGGGGTGGAATCCTCGACTCTTTGGTGTGCACCTTTTGGTGTACGGGACTATGCTCAAAGCAACTAAGCCACCCAGCCAGGGCTAAGCTGGGATTACTGCACATTTTTTGTTTGCACATCAGCGTCACTATTTATCATCTAATGTAATATGGCTAAGACCTACCTTGTAGTGTAAGAGAGTAGGTGCCAATTTAAGAAACTTAGCAATCGCTTCTCGGCCTTTTGGCTAAGATCAAGTGAAGAAAATTAGCAGACTTGCACTTTGTTCTCTGTATATGAGTGTTTGTGACAGCTTTTCCATTATTGTAACTTGTCCATTCCCAACCAGTTTTCTCATAACAACAATACTGGTCTTGCTGATGATTTTTGTATGTATCGCCCTACATAATTTCTCTCTGAATATTATTGTCCAACAGTGACAAATATTGAACATATTTTCTGACTGGAGCAGTTTCACTTTTATAAAATGGTGATATCTTCGTGTCTTCCGTAAAAGAAATGCTAAGGGTTGATTATCTGAAGATTAAAACGTAGCATGAAGTATATGCCATATACTTTGTCAAAGTATTGGTCAATGATAGTTAACTATTTTTTTATTTTTAAATTTATTTACTTTGATCAAACACCTGTAATTGTAGTCCCACAATTATCCTCAAAAGGTAGAGGCTATTCCTAAACCTCAAAGAGGGGACATAACGTCCCCAGGAAGAAAAATATAAAAAATGGTAGGTGCAAGACACGGTATAAGTATTTATGCTAGGTACATCGCATTTTATTGTAATGTCTCTGCTTTCACCTATACATGTTTTACTCGTACCTATGGCGCAGTTCTCAAAAATAACTTTGTAGTACTGTACATACTTTATGTCATTGTGCTCCTCAAAGTTACCTTTGGACTGCATTTACAGGTACATTCTAATTTTAATTAGAGCCTTCATTTGAGTGATTTGGGAGTTTCTGACCTAGGGCTTGGAAGACTTTTGACTTTCGTTCATTTGCACAACCCTACTGTTGCCACCTCATGCCTGTTACTCTGTCCATCTCACACCTTTGTACCATTTCTGGTGCTCCCAGACTTGGACCTTGTGTCTACACAACCCTTGTATTTTATTCTTTCCCTGCCTTTCTTTGCCTGGACAACTGCTATTATTTTTCTTCAAGACTCTGTTCAAGTATCTCATCACTGAAGACATCTTTCTTTCAACAAATACACAGTAATCGTCTGCTACTTACCAGTCCATGTGTAAGGCATTGGAAATCCGGTTAGAGACGGCAATACACTGAATTCTGCATGTCAGAGTTCACTGTGTTATGATCTCCTGTGGGAACTCCATGAGAACAAGAATGTGTTTGCCCTTCAGTAGAATGTACCTGATTAAAGTGTTCATTGTACATTCATATGTGTGTTCCAGGAATATAATAGATATTTAGCAAATACGTGCTGAATGAATATTTCAATATTAACCAGCAGGAGAAAACAAATGGCTATTTAAAAATATATTTACTCTCAACTTTGGGTAAATATTTTGTTTGGGTATTTATTTTAAACATTTTGTTTATTTCACTGCCATGCATGTGATAGGTCTTCAAAAATATATGAGTATCTACAAAATAATCAAGTCAGAGTGATTGTTTAATTGAGGAGGAATAGCGAAGATATCTCTATTGTTTCCTGTACTGTAAAACAAATCCAGTACGGAATAAAAGGGCCTTTTAAACCTTGCTGTGAGATTTGTTGTTTTGAAGCCTTCTCTGAGGCATGGGTGATGGTTACATAGTGGAGGTTTCAAAGTCTTCAATGTATAGAGATACATGAGGGAAATATATTGATGGCAGTAACATTAAACAGATTAGATACTGTCAGTAGTGAATATCTGATTTGTCATTAGAGCAAGTATTTCAAGTCCTCAAAATCAAGGTAACCCTGGGGTTATTAAAAGTTAATTATTCAATCAATGATTATTTGGAAGCCAGTTCTAAACTGTATGAATAGAGAAGCAAGTAAGAAGTATTTTACCTCATTTTTTTCATAGGTACTTCAATTTTGTCTCTCTCTTTTTTTTTAGTAAAATTCAATTTAACTTCAAAACATTCTTGGCTGGTAGCTTGCTATGTTTAGTCATGATCCGATGATGTTCTCCAGGTCTGACTTCAGTAATAACAGCATTTAATTGGACAGAATGCATTTTTAGATAATCCAGTATCTCTATCTCTTTATCATTTATTTGTCTGCCTACCATTATTCCACTAATGTTACCATTATTGAGAATGTCACTTTTAAGTTGAAACACAGTTTGAAATTAAAGATATTACTATGGCCTCTGATGCAGCCATTTTACCTTTCATTTTTCCCCCTCAGATTTCACATCGTTTATAATCACTTTAATCGATTATCCATGTGAGTCATTTTATTTGAGCCCCCTCACCAGCCCCATGCTAATGCATTTTACCTCTGCAGAGGTTGCACGTGGCCTGCAATTTAGAAACAAAACTCCGTGTAGGTTATTAAATGATATTATGCTATTCTCTATGCTCTACTGAAAACTGTCACAGCCACATTTCAATATGAAATATTCAACTTTAGTATTGTGATTGTATTAGAATAACAGCTAGGACAGAATTCCAAGCAATTATGAAACACCCTAAGTTGCTAATGCATTTCTCTTTCAAGTACCTATTCCATTTCTACTGTAATGAAGCATCATATTAAAAATACCCTCCTTTATACAACGCGCGTTAATACAGAGCTTGTTTGGTGAATGGTGACTTCTTTAAGTAGATTGTATTTTTTCATGGCAGGAAAATGAAAGGATTGCATTTCTTGACTATGGTGGAGCAGGGGACCTATATACTAGTTCACTCTCACTTGTCTCGTCCTGTTTGGCTACCTCTCACTCCACACCTCATTTAGAAGTCTCAGGTCTCAGGTGATGTAGGTGGCTGTGCATGTGTGATGGGAGAAGAGAAGTTGTCTCAAGAAGTGCCAAGAGTCTTTAACTAATTATGACTCCAACCAGGGCTAATTGTGACTCTGAAAGACTTTTCACTGAGCAGAAAGTCCTGCAGGGAAGTGAGACTGAGGAGGGAAAGTAAAACTAAGTAAACATCTATCACTCTTGTGTTTCAAAGAGAATAATTCATCAGCTAAAGCGAATGAGGAAGTGGGTGGGGCGTCAGAGTTGGTGGTGGGATGGAGTCTTAAACAGTTATATGCAAACAAGGGGAGAAGGAGGCACCCAGTAAAACAGAATGATTTGATTACTGGTAGCCTCATGTCCTCCAATAAGCTGTGTCTGTCTGTATTTGATGAATTAATTGAATGAAGGGAGTGTCAAAGATAAACAAAGCCAGACCCTGGTTAGAGTGGTAAAGACAGTCTTTAATCAGCAATATGCTGTATTGGGAATGCTGTATATTGTTGTATCCAGCAGGGTAAAGAACCAGTTCGAACTGAACTGAACTTCAGTTTGCACCGAGGTGACTGGGTCTTTTAAAGGGAAAATGGGGGAGCTGGGCGGAGGGTGAGAAGGAGCTCAGTAGCATCATGGAAGTGAAAAGTGACAAAAAGTAGGAAGGGACTGAGAGACGGGATCTTAACTTCAGGTACTGACTGGAAGAAACAGAAAAATTTTTAGCAGGCTTGAGCTTTCTCAGGCACTTTAAGAGGGGTCCGAGTCATCCTAGGGATGTACCCTTGAGCTGTTAAAATTATGTTAGTGTTTTGTTCCAGTCTTTGCAGGGCAGTGTGGAGGCCTAGCTGAGAGGAGGGCTCAGTGGTGAGAGTCTGGTGAAGGAGAGAGTCTTTGTCTGATGAAAATGTCAGTCCCCCTGCAGGGTCTTGCATGCAGTTTACCTCATTCTTCCACTCACAGCATACACAGGCGTTCTGAACTATGATACTACAGATGCGGAATCCGATTTGCATCCAATAAGTATGGACTTGAAATGCAAATTCAGTTAATATTTGGTTCTGAAACGCATTTCGCTGACTAAAATACGGTTCCTTTGAAGTAGCAAGGACTTGCTGAAGAAAGCAAGCACTAGCAGTAGTTGCCATTTCAGGTTTATACCATTGTTTCGGGCCATTTTTCTGAATGGCCCAACTTTAGGTGAGTGACTACCAATTAGTAAAGAAATAAATCTTTAGTGACTTAAAAGATTAATGAGCATGGAGACCGTCAGGATTGAGTGGATTCAGAGTGGTTGCAAAGTGGGGCAGTTTGATTGCTCAGGTTAGTGTAATTCATTAAGGACTGTACAACATTAATATTTAAATATAAGCTATATTTTTAAATGGCTCCTCTCATATGAAACACTATAATTATTAATAATTCAGTAAGTCATCAGTGTGTGGTTGATTTTCTGAATACTTTCATAATGAAATTACATCTATATAGGATGCTTTTCGGGGCAAATAAAAGAAACACGAATGGAAAATCGCCTAAAAATAAAAATCTATTATCGTATGGAAGAAGCAATCTGGAGGAAGGTTTGGATCTCATGTTTCTCCTCAGTTTTGGCTGTTTTTTTATTTTCTTGACTTCCTGGAAGAAATGTGGCTGCAGCAGGTTCATGTACTATATCCGTACACTATAGAATCTGAAATTAAGAAAGATAGATGAATATTAATTTTACTGGCCTCATTTTAAAAATAAAAGGAAAAAGTTCCCTGTGTGTAATCCAACAGACTTCCGTCAATTTTCATTGGCTAGAATTGTTTCATGTAAACTCCCCTAAACCAATCAGTGGCGAGGATGACATTACCCAAATTTTCCTTGACTGATCAACTCTTTTCTGTAGCTGAGGTGGAGATCAGCCTCCCTGGGGGCATACGGTTGACCCAAGTCAGTGTTCATTTAGTGAGGAGGAGTGAGGGGGGGCGCTAAGTGCGCAGTAGATAGGCCAGTGTGGCTGCCATGGGTATGGTGAATGGGCCCTTTTTGGCAAAGAATGTAAACAATATCAAAAGTCAGTATTTATGGAGCACTTAAAGTATACCATCCCTATGTACATGCTTTTCATGTGATCTAATTTTATCCTCCAGTCTTCCTTATGAGCTTGGTTCTGTTTTACAGGAGCTACAAAGAGATTTTGAAGTGTTTAAATGAATTGTCACATTCATAAAGCCGCTCAGGGGCAGAGGTGGGATTGGAACCCAGGCTGGAAGGCCACAGCGTCATCCTTCCCTGCAAGGTCTCCATGAAAGGAAGCAGCATGGTGCATAGCTACATTTAAGGATGGCAGGAGAGGATACAAGCTTCCTTTGTGACCAGGCCATGTTCTGGCTAGTCTCCTAAGCAATACTCGATCTTATTTAATATCTATATTTATACACACTTTACTGTCTTTCTTAAAAATATAAATAACAAATTAAGAGATGAAGAGAGAAAGCAGTTTACTTGAGGTCACATGACTATGAAGTGCCCAGAGTGGGATTTGAATGGAAGCTTATTTTGAACTTGAGCCTGTGGGCCTCCCACCGTGCAGTATTTGAGGACTGGAGTGAAAGTAGGGCAGGGATAGGGGCAAGATTTGGAGTAAAAAAAATTGTGTAAACCTAATGAGCTCTTTAGAAGCTTATAATGAAAACACGGCTAGTTTTTTAAAGGAAGTATTGTATATTTAATAGCTTTTATTTCTTTTTTCCAAACTAGACCGGAGGATACTTTTCTCAAGTTTAAGGAGGCCAAGAAAAATATTTATTTGATTTCTGGAAGAGTTGGATGAAAAAGAGAAATGGAGACCAGGGTCTTCTGTAGAGAGAGAAGGTGAAATGAAAAATGAGGTGTATTGATTTGAAATTGGCTACTGAGACAGGTTAAATACTGAAATGCACAGGCACACTAATCAGGGTCCTAACTAATGGGTGCCTGGACCAAATGCGAATTAACAGCAGTTCCTGGCTGCCAGGTCATTTCTTCCCCAGACTCCACAGTGGATTGAAAGGCAGGCTAGAGATCAAAGTCCCTAGAGTATAAAACTGTGTGCTTCCTCTGTTTTACTGTTTCTTAGATAGCCATTTCATTTGTTTTTGTTTTTGTCTTTTTATGCCAGGTACTCTCACACATATGGTGCTTTTTTTTTCAAATGGACAAATATATAAACATACATATCTATTTGTGTGTGTGGAACTGTGTGTGCGTATATATAATATGTATATAACAATGTTGGAAAGCCATGCCATCATTCTGTATTTTGTCACGTGTTCGCTCTGTTTGTTTCATTAGTGTTGAAATTCATTAATATTTTAAATGACTTGTTCTTGGCTCGTGTTTTTCCTCTAAGAAGAAAATGTACTCCATGATAAAATATTGGACTTCTTATTCATACTTTGAATAACTGAAGACTAATTAGCCAGTGTTTAATTTCTCAAGACTGCAAAACAATATCTGTTGTCTCTCTGTTATCCAAAATGAACAGCCAAACAGCTCTGCCACCTTCCTTTTTTAAACACACTCCCAGTACACAAACACTCATAATTTATGATGTTTTCCATCAAAGCGTATTCCCTGGATATAGATAAAATCGGCGTTTGGAACATGGTTGCTTCGCCTCCAGCTCAGGGGCTGTGATGGAAATGCGTGCACAGGCTTGAATTCTTCATTTTCATTTCCCCAATTTGTAACTGAAGAGATGAAGGCTGCTCAGTTTCTAGCTGTGCTTGTTATACTCTGCTTCACGTTGAATGACACGGTGACTTTTAACATGTCTTGTTTGAAAGCTGCTGAACACATTGCTTAACGTACTTGTAATACCATAATAAGGATTGGGTCATCAAATTGTAGATACAGATTCTCTTGCATCTCGAGGGGTGGCTTATTGCCATGCCCTTTTTGAGGATTACTATGTAGATAATCGGCTTCTGTTTCTGATGATAGAGAACAAATTCATTTGTGTAAAGATCTTTTGTGAGATGTGATAATAATGTTTTCCATAGAAAACATTCCTATATTTGCAGGTATTTATGACAACTGAGTTTACTTATTTACAGCAAAGTAATAGTGTTCAAATTGGATAGTTTCTGTTAACTTCATCATTGACTGGTTTTATGGAAATAAAAGGTAATTTGGAAGGAGCTTTCCTTTTTTTCTGTAGTTGGTATTGAATGGTCCCATTTTCAAAGGTTTCTTTGATTTTTTTCTTAGTCTTTATGGTTTGGTGACACCGGTCAAAATTGTTGCTAAAGTGTTCAAAATTCACATCACATGGCTGGTTGTTGAAGCCTCCTGGCTGAGTGGTCGGATACTAAATGGACTCCTGCCAGCCCATGGCAGGCCCAGGCATCGAGGCCAGTGGCTGCTCAGTGCTGGGGAGAAACTCTTTCTTGTGGGCAAGTTAGTGGTGGTTTCCTGTGAATCCATTTGGATTCTGAGGCCCCAATAATATCTTCAGCAAATAATTCAACACCTGCTTTATTCTCAACATTGTTTCACACACTCAGTGAGGCCTAGATCTCCACTTACAAAATAGATATCTAAATATCTTCACATTCCCTTAGTGTCAAAGCGACTTTTTGATTACTTTGCTTGCAAAAAGGTTTTATTTTTGTTTGTGGGCATGCAGACACTGTGAGCCTACACAGTGACCTTCTATGACAGGCTGTGTGGTGGCTCAGAGCACAGACTCTGGAACCTGGCAGATTTAAATCCAAATCCTGCTCATCACCCACTTGCTGTCCTGAATGAGTGATTCATTCTCTAGTTCTTAATTTTCTTATCTGTACAATGGGGGTAATAACAGTGCTACTTACATAGTAAGTGTTCAATTAATATAAGCTGTCGGTCATTCTTACTATGACGATAAAGTCAAGTTATAAGTACCCAATTTCTGCTAATTCATTAACCAAGCTTTTTTGAAAGGCTTCCAAAGAGAATGTGGCTTTATGAAAAGCAGTGCTCTGGTAAGACATCAGAATGCTCATTTTGAGGAAGTTGTTAGTTTTGGAAAGCTGTCACTGCACCTCTGATTACATTCTGCTTCGTTTTCCCACGCTTTGCCGAGGGCAGATGGCAGCTGGAAAGTTTGGCACTTTGGGCCTTTATGGTATCTGGGCTCCCCACTGCTCCGAGTCAGGTGTTTACCATCGTGGTGCAGGACTTCACAGTGGGGCAGGATGAGGAATTAAGGGTAATTACTCAGTTTATTACTTGACCAACTTACAACTGTTTAACTCCCGAATTCAGTGCAACATTCAGTCTCCCCTTCATAGACTTCTTTTTATTTATTTTTCTCCACTCTTCTTCTTCCTTAACTTAAATGTACATCGGTTCTTCTATTTTCTGTAAACATAAAAATCACTGTATACCCAATTTTCTGTCCAGGTGAGTGTTTTCCTTTCTTTCCTACATATGTACACAGTGAGTGTATCTCCTTGTAGCGTTCTGCACGTGCTGCCAGTGACTTTCCGCCGGGTGAGCTGAGCCATCTATCCTTCCACGGGCACTGGGAGAGTGGAGAACCGAAAAGTCGTGATCAGCTTTGATTCCCAAATAGCACTTTTAAATGGAGCCTGGAGGGATGAATAGCCATGAATGCCAGAATTTTAGCATCAAACTCTAGGCACTTGAAAACAGGGAGTGTTTCAATACAAAGTGTTTCTGTAATGTAAATAACTAATGACTCAAATGAAGGAGTATATAATGGTAGAAAAAAAAGAATACACCTGCTGTAAGTATAGTTTACCATTCTCTGGAAAAGGGACACATGCAACTAGTTGTTGGGAAGGGTAAAACAGAAGATTGTCAGGTGTCTCTTAGAGGGTTACCTTTTCCTTCCTGTCATTGTACTTCTGGGCAGGTCCCAGAAGGCAGCTGGCCAGCCTGTAACATACCTACTACCATAATCTCTCCTACAACCACCATGGACAGGTTGTAGAGCAGAATGCATATTGCCTTTGTTTCCTAACTGTAAGTACAGGAGCACCGGGATGATTGACTGTATAAAGGAGCAAAGATAAGGAAGTCTGGTTGGCCACAGAGGACCCAATTTGTGCTCTTTCCCCGTCTTCACTGCCTACTGCCCGTGGAGAGATTTAGACAAGGCTCCTAGGATCCCTTTATTACAGTGCAGGTGGAGAATAAATTGTCACTGAACTGCCGTGGTGCGTGTGTGCACTGAAAATCACTAAATCCTCAACTAGGAAATCCAGTTGTATAGGTAGGTAATGGGGGTAACACCACTGGCCAGGTCATGAGGGAGGAAGTGCTAATCCTCTGAGCTTAACCAGAGCAGTGGGAGCTGCAGTGGAGGCTTTCTCAGTAGCGTGGGAACCACTGTGCGTTGATCATTCTGTGGAAATGGACCACACGGGATGCCAGTGCTGGAGGAGCTCGTCAGAGGATGTGACCACCAGGTGGCTTGCTAGCTGGACCCGGGCCATTAGAAGCTCCTTACATCCTCCCTTGTCCTTAGAATGCATGCTCTGACCACCATTCCTACAGAGGAGCTGCTTTCCAAGATGAAACCTTGAGAGAGGAAGGTGTTGTTGAGAGCACCTAGATGGCACAAGTGACTGGGCGTACTTAGGGCCTCTGCATAAACTTTGAAGATTCTGGCATGTGGGTGCAGAGATCTGCTGATCTTGTGACCACCCAAGGCAGACCTCGTATGGAAATTCCTTTGCTTATTAAACCTGCCACCTACCAGTATGGAGAGGGCTGCCTCTTTCTTCAGTCTCTCTTTGTCCTTCCTGCGCAGGGGCCAGTTTATGAAATAACAGTTAGGCAGTAATACACATACGGCCCAAAGTCCGTGCAGACTTGCAGGAGCTTTGTAGACCCTTTACTAGGTGTCCTTTTAAAAACCTTTCCCCCTGCCTCAGTTTATCCTATTAAAAGGAAGCTCCAGACCTACTTTGTTTTTTAATCTTGTCTTAATCATTCCGAGCCACCTTTCTCTGTCTCTATAAACCACTGGAATATATATTAGTTCTGCTCATTTATAATCTCATATAGTCCTAGGTTTTTTAAGTCTTCCCATTTCATTAAGTGTGTCTTTACATCAGACTCTAAGCTTACAGACAAAGGTTTATGTTATGAGATCCACTGATGCTCAGTGAAGTGTTGTTGAAAAAATAAGTGATGTTCTTATGTTGCTGCTTATATTCAGAATAGATAATTCAACTATAACAAAAGGAATTAGAGTTCAGTATAATACGCACCTGGCTTTTATAAGGGCTATTATAAATGAGCATATTATGCTGATAAGTGTTACAGAATGTTTACTCTTTTTTACAATTACATTTACGAGGGTGACACTGGTTAAGAGAATCGTCCAGGTTTCAGACAACATGGTGGCGTCTGTACACTGTACTGTGTGCTCACCACTCCACGTGACATACTTGTATCTGGTTGGAACAGATTTGGTGAAAATTGAAATTAAATAATCATAGTTGCCTCCAAGTTCTTTGAAATCGTATAATTAAAAATTAATTAAACTTGTGTGTTTATTAATAAATAATATTTATATCTCCCCTCAATAACTTCTTTTATACATTTTCAGAGAAAATAGCACATACATGTAATAGCCCCGACTCCAGAATTTTATTTTCGTGTATATGCTTTAGTTAGGTATGTGCACATCCTGCCTACCTATGTTGTTTTAATTTCTTATCTGATCCATTTTGGTCATAAAAATATGGAATGGCTTTTCAAATGGCACTATCTAGATAAATATTACTTGAGTGATTTTGATTTTAAAAGTATCAGGTAATACTTACACACAAGTTAATTCATTGTGACTGCTCTGTGTGTAAAGAATACTGTGTAGCACATATAATGTATCCTGCAACAATTGCAAAGTATTTTTAAAATTTTTATTGTTATTCTATGATGGTTGTCCCGCCATCATAGAAATTTTCCCCCCTTTGCCCTCCTCTGCCCATCCAAACTTCTCTCCCACAGTCAATTCCCACACTGTTATCCATGTCCCTGGGTCTTTCATACACATTCTTTGACTAGTCCTTGCTCCTTTCTTCCACCTTTACCCCCTTCCCTTCCCTCTTCCTTCTGGTCACTGTCAGTCTGTTCCATGTTTCCATGCCTGTGGTTCTATTTTGTTCATTAGTTTATTTTGTTCATTAGTTTTCTCTTATAAGTGAGGTCATATGGTATTTGTCTTTCACTGTCTGGCTTATTTCACCCAGCATAATGTTCTTTATTTCCATACATGGTGTCACAGAAGGTAAGAGCCCCTTCTTTTTTCTGCTGCATAGTATTCCATTGTGTACATGTACCACAGTTTTTCGATCTACTCTTTTACTGATGGATACTTAGGCTCTTTCAGCACTTCATTATTGTAAATAGCGCTGTTATTTTGAATTGGTGATTCGGTATACTTAGGTCATATTCCCAGCAGCAGAATTGCTATGTCAGAAGGCTATTCCACTTTTAGTTTTCTGAGGAGATTCCATACTGTTTTCCACAGTGGCTGCTCCAGTCTGCATTCCCACCAGTAGTGCACTAGGGTTCCCTTTCCTCCACAACCTCTCCAGCACTTGTTGTTTGATAATTTATTAATGATGGCCATTTTGGTGGGTGTGAGGTGATATCTCACAGTAGTTTTAATTTATATCTCTCTGATGGCTAGTGATTGAGTGTCTTTTCATATGTCTATGTGCGTTATGTCTACGGGCCATATGTCTACGGGCCATATGTCTATGGCATTGTTTTTCTATAAAGGTTTTCTTTATGTATTTTTAGAGAGAGGGGAAGGGAAGACAGAAGAGAGAAAGAGAAATACTATGTGCAAGAGATACATTGATCAGTTGCCTCTTGCACGCCCACCCACCAGGAACCTAGCCTATAACCCAGGCATGTGCCTTGACTGGAAATGTAACCAGAGACCTCTTGATTCACAGGACCGTGCCCAATCCACTGAGCCACACCAGCCAAGGCAGAAATTGATGGCATTTTTGTCCACCAAGAATGAAACATCAGAAAGAGAAAGTAGGGGAAAAATCCCATTTATTTATTATGGCAACAAGAAAAATATGGTAAATTTAAAGTAATGAATAATAAAATATACAATTGTATTTTGCGAATGTTGGTATCTATTTCACTTACTCATTTCTATTTGTCAAATCTATTTGTCAGTGACTGTGATGTCATTGAACCCACGGGTCATACAAAGAGTTATAAGTCCTGGATTGTTTTCTCAAGGGATTTACCATATAGCATCAGTATTAATACTCTTATTCCCAAAGCAGTGGTACAAAGAATACATGATACTTCCATTCATGACAAAATATGGTATCAACCTTTAATGCAATTTGATTATATGAGTGTGCACCAAGGGCTGAGAATTTGGTTGAAATAATACAGCGAAATGAGCCTCTTACCAGGAAGAACTGGAGAATCGACCCGTTCTGCTCTGCCACCCGCATGATCAGCTCTTAGATTGCACCTCCTCACTCTGTCCAGAGCCCTGCTCTTCCTCATGCACTTCTCCCCTGGAGCCAAGAAGATGGTTAGGTTTGGGGTTTTTCAAGAACACCTGTAAAAACCAGAGAAACTTGAACTATTTATTTATAAGGGAAGGACTTGAAAATTATTTTTATTGGCATTCTTATTTTACAAATGAAAATTAAAGAAATCCTTGAAGTTGGTAAGGGCCTTGTTCAGTTTATTCACAGCTAACAAGAGGCATGGATTGGGTCTTGATCTAAGGCAACTTTTCAAATTAAGTAGAAAAATCTTAAAACACTTTATTTTAGGAAATAAAATAGTTTTAGGTCAACATTTCATGTGCATTTATTTTAAATATGTCAGTTTGTTTCCATTAGTATATCTACATATACACTATAGTATTTCTTTGAAGGGAAAGGGATTTAAAAATTAAAGAGTAGAGCTGTTTTAATGTGTTCTATCTCTCCAAGAGTGGCAATCTTTCTATATCAGACAGGACATTTACAAGATACGAAATGTCTTGCTACTTCTTTAATCTTTTGTGACTAACTGCAAGAATTTAATTTCTATCTTTTTAAATACTGAAATCTCTGTTATTAAAGATGAGTCTTACTGCATCTGAAGTGTGTTAATTTTACTTAGAATCAAACTGATCTATTTTATTCCCTGGGTGGAGTGCATTTTAAAGAAAAATTAAAGGAAATGTTGCCCCACTTGCAGGACTAAGAATGCAGTTCTGGTGGATAGGGCTAATGAACTAGGTACACTTGGAGTATGAGTTGGTGTGTGTCAGAGTGAGAGACTGGGTCCAGTGGGCCTGATTTATGGAGTATATCTGCAAGTTCATGCAAAATCTTGACAAAGAGTTTTGAGCTAGTTGATAAAGCTTTTGGGCAAATGATGTGAAGATAACATTGGGTAAATTCAATGATAGTATTCTTCTTGAGTTGGAAATAATTACAGGGACAAGGGCAGGTAGGGAATAAACTAAACCGTTTTCTATCTTGAGTCATTTAAAATGTTCAAGTCAAGGAATGTGTTTGATGAGCATGTCGAGAACTTGGGAAGTGTTAGCACAGCATGGGTTTTTCCTGGAAGCGTGGCGATGGTGGTGGAGAGCAGACCTACGTGATATCTGGACGGAAGCGAGGTTCAGGCTGGTTTCTAACATCTTGTCAAAGGCAAAACGATGATTTGGTTTTCTGAAGATGGTTAGGGTTCCTCTCAGAAGAGGAGAAGGCTGGAGAAGAAGGTGTAAAAGCATTTTAAGTTTGAGATTAAATGCTCAGAATGGAAATTCTCTTGAAGCGTCTTGGAAATTCAGGATTGAGGTACCAAGAGACTCTGCCAGGTTCAGACCAGCTTCCTGGGTCAGAGATGGCCCTCTCATTGTGTGTGTCCTCCTGTGGTGGAAGGGATGGGAGCGCTTACTGGAGTCTCTTTTACGGGGCACTAACCACCTTTGCCAGAGCCCCCCCACCCCAATGTTCGAATCAAATCCCACTGTCATCACATTAGGGGTTTGGATTTCCCTTAGGAATAGAGGGCGGGGAAACACAAACATTCATCCTATAGCAGCATTTAACTATGACAGTTTCTTCTTTTCTTGTTGAGTTCTGGTATTTTTAATTGACCGCAGTCAGTCTGGGTTAAGTATTACTTTATATTTTCCATTGTTAGATAAGGAGAGCTTATTTATGTATTTATTGAAGGCATCGTTGGAGAGTCACCTGTTTTCCAGTCATTCTGATAAGCACTGTAATATAAATCAGATTTGTAGAGATGAATAAAACTCTGTCAAGGAACGCTGAGCCTCCTTTGGAGAAGCCACATAAACAGACAGTTTCAACCAGATATTCTAATTATAGCCAAAATCTCACATATAGAAATAATTTTTAAACATGAAATAGTACTGATACATCATTTCATCATATTACTTTATTACTGTGTTTTTAGTTTTATAATTATGTCCTCAGTTGTGCACTATGTGAATGTAGGTTAATTTCAAGCTTGTTTTTTTTTCTGAAAGGAAGAACTATGAATAAAAATACATTTTCTAATGTATAGTGGGTTCACACTATGGACATTACATGGGACACACTGTTGGAGCCCTGTATACTTCCTCTGAAAGAAAAATGCAATCCTCCCACTCCCAATCATCTTGTTATTGAAAAATAATGTTAAAATTATAATTTAGCTCAAAAATTTATGTTGTGTGCAACATATTCACTTATCAGATTCTTTAATGAGGCCTGGCCCACTCTTTGGAGTGAAAACCAAACGCAGTGATTCATACTTCCCAAGCAGACCTTCAATCTAAATGATTTTGAGTCATATTTGAGGTCACTTTGTTTTTGTCATTGTACTTAATCTTCCCAGCATCTCATTGTTATTGCCAGAAACTTTGGTGTGCAGCCTGCATGTAATCAGGGACAGACAACTGCGGCATGGACGACCTTAACGGAATTAAAATGAGACGCTGCAATGCAATATGCAGACCTCTGCAAGGTAAACATCTTGAACTTGTACACAGAATGCCTGAATGGTCTTCTGTTTATTGCAATGCATAGCATATGTATGGCATACCTGTAATATACTAATATTGATATGTAAAAAGCAGGTTTTCACAGGAGGCTACCTATTGTACTTAATATTCTACTGATGTGTTGGGGAACAAAACAAATACCTCTGTGTGGGAGGCTGTTTAATGTCATTATAAATTTTTCAAAATTACATAATATCCTATAAGAGATCTATAATCCATGTTTTTCCTAAGCATGGGTGTTTAAAATTACTTTTAGTATTAAAATTCAGTGTGGGAGAAATGAATTTCTGAGAGTATTTGAATAATGTAGCTCTTCATTGACTTTCCTGATATGCAACCGAAATGTAGTTGTGTAAAGGCTATTTCGTAACCCATAAAACCACACTCTTCAATTTTAAACACGTACGTTTTCTATTATCCAAGGTATGTTTTTAACAAATATTTACAAATTTCGTCTGTATTTTATTTGACTTCTTACATTGCCCCAAACTTTAATTGTTATAAGTTGCAGATGAAATCCATGACAAGTGGTCAAGGTATACTTGGACTTAATCACAAGCAGTTGATGCATATCAGAGAACAATGGATTCTTTCTGATGTAAAATTCTTAGTTGTCATGTTGCTAGTGTGCTGTTTGTGACTGGAATGCAAAGTAGTTTTAATCCATACATCCTTTTTTCTGTGCTGGGATGCCTGCCAAATCTACGTCTGTGATTAACTTTTGAGGTTGTCAACTTGAAACAAATGTAGCGGCAGGAAAACTCGGAACAGTGAATTTGCATTTAATGCATATTTAACAATAGTGCTAGCTTTCAGAATTAGAAAATAAATAATTATCTTCATAAACTAAGACTTTGCTTGGCATTACATTTGCTATTTTAAATTGCCCTGGAGTTTAGTTTGTATCTTTAAAATAGTTCTTGTAAACTTGACAGAATTTAAAATTTATCTGTTAGAGAATCATATTATACAATTGTTTATGTTATTTTAGTGTCAAAAACTCCCTACTTGTTAGCTGGAGATGAAAGTCAGCAACACTCAAGAGTATTTGTTACCTGATTTGCTTAGTTCTTCAGATGATTGGTTAATATTCTGGTCTAATGTGATTGGGGGTGGGGTCAAGAACCTGGGCTTGAAAACAGAATTCCTGGGATCAAATCGAGCATTGACTTAATTTCTCGGGGCTTCCGTATCTGTATCTATTGTACATAAGTGTGCTGTGTCATGGTTACTTATTTTAGGGTATTCACATTATTAAGGCTGAATAGGAATGGAAAGGATGAAAATTCACACTTAACAATACCAGGTGTGTGCCAGGTCATATTAAAAACTTTGGATGAACATCATAGCAAATCTATGAGAAATGTTCAATTTATATAAATTACCAGTTAAGAAACTAGGTATCGGAGAAGGTTAATCACTTGTGCAAGGTGTTCAGTTGGCAAGTGAAGAATCTGGAATTCAAGACCATAATTTTCTACCTTCTTTTTTTATAAAATGCATTGTGGTGACATTGATTAATAAAATTATATAGGTTTCAAGTGCACAATTCTATTATACATCATCTGTGTATTACATTGTGTGCCCACCATCTGAAGCCAGGAGTGTCTCATCTCAAAATTCTTGTTCACATGACTGTACACAGCCTTGCCTCTACCTATGGCTACAGCTTGTACTCCCATTTCTTACCCCCCACATGTTGATGAAAGAGAGGGAATGATTTGGAATATTTGGAAAAATATCCATGAAAATATAACTGTATTTTGTGTGCTAAGTATTAGATATGTATTATTTCATTGGAGGCTAGGTATAATCTTAGTAAAGTAAACACTATTATTACTAAACCATTTCACAGACATGAAAGCAATGCTCAGGAACGTTAAGTGACTTCTCTAAATATCTAGACAAGGTAGTAGTGTTACTTTGAAGGGCATGTCTCTTACCAGTACTATATTTATTTCTTACTGCTGCTTTAACAAATCACCACAAAATTAGTGGCTTAAACAATACAGATTTATTTCTTACTGGAGAAAGAAATCTGCATGGAGGCCGTTATGGAGGCCTGAAGTCTCGCTGGGCTAAAACCAAGAGCTAACATGTAGCTAACCTGCAGGACTGGAAACTAACACGTATCATGCCGGCAGAACTGTGTTCTTGAGGCTGTAACTGAAAATGTGCTCCTTCCTTTTCCAGCTCCAAGTCCTTGGCTCCAGGCCCCTTCCTCATTTTTAAAGCTAGCAGTATAGAATCTTGAAAATTTCTCTCTCTCTGTTTCTCCCTCTCTCTCTCTCCATCCCTCCCTCCTCTTTATCTGTCACATCTCCACCTGCATTACCTGCCTCCTTTTTTTCTTTATAAGGGCCCTTAACATTATAATGAACCCACATAAATATTCAGGATAATCTCCCCATCTCAAGGTTCTTAATTATTTTTGCAGAGTACCTTTGCTGTATAAGGCACCATTCATAGGTTGTGGGGAGTAGGATGAGAATATCTTCAGGGCTTGTCAGTCATCTCCTTACCACAGGCGTACTCTACTAACTGACTCTTGGCAACGCCTTCTCTTCTGGAGTGGATGGTGTTGAGGGAGATCAGTGGTGAATGTATTAATCCCATCTGTGAAGAGTTCAAAAGGGATGATTGGTATTACCTGATTGATCAGGTGAATGATGACACATTCCAACTCAGCAACTAACATTGTTTATAGTTTAAATAATAGAGACACATAAAATATAGTGGGCTTTAAAAGATGAATAAATTGCATGATGAGAAATTTATCACAATAATCTTAATTGATACATACTAATATACTTATGAATCTAATAAGCTAAAAATATCATAAAGATTAAAGTGAATAAAGTATTTTATCTTCAATAGTGCATTTTCTGTTGCATGAAAAAGTCCACATTAAGAAATATATTAAATACCTAGTACTTTATACTTTGCAAAAATGTTTCTAATCTGTGTTCCCATTTTATTTCACATTAATCTTGGAGGTAACAGAACTGATGCTTTTAAAACCTGCTTTATAAATATATTACCTTTGTTGAGTCCTGGTAGCTACCATGTATCATCAGTTTTACTGTTTATTTTTTATGCCATTTTTAATTTTGAATTTGCCGTTTTCTAGTGAGTTGTTTTATAACCTGCTATAATAACTTTTAGATACTAGACAGAGTATTCATCCTAATAAAGAAAATGTCATCCACGAGGCATGGGAAGTTTTAGTAAATTCCCCAGCACAAGTAATCTGTAACACAGCCTGCCCTGCTGTCTTGTTCACTGGGCTCCCACTGAGAAGTGATGGTCTCTGGGTCCAGGCACCTTCCAAATCCTTATACCTTAACGAAGAGTTAAGTCTTCCAACTCCGCTACCTGCGCAGGTTCATTGGTGTCATACATAATTGGAAATGAAGAGTCTGTTGGAGTGACCTAGATCTTCTTGATTTTGGTTGAGGAGATCTACATCGTTACAAAACCCTGCAAATGAGGTCTTCTTCAATATGCAAGTTGGCAGTGATGGCTGTTAGGACTGGCAAGCAAACTAGAGCCATATTTAATGTTTGAAATAAGTCTTTGCTAGGCTCACTGAACACTTTTTACCTTAATATTCATGAACATTCATTAAATATTCTCTCTCTCCCTACTTCTTTGCCCCTCTTCCTCGCTCTCTGCACTACCCCCCTCTCTCATACACACACACACACACACACACAATTATGTTTATTTGAAAAAGTACAAGTTGAATGGTGTTAATATGATATTTCTATGGTTTAAGTAGATTTTGTGTTTTTGCAGTCCTCATACGGAGATCTTAACACAGAGAATGCTTCTCAGTAGAGGAACATTAAAGCAAGTGTGAGCTGACCAATTTTAATATTGATTAGATATTTTTAAAGTGAGCAAAGGTTGTCCCTCACTGTCTCTGATGTGATATCAATGTGATAGTGGACATACTAATTGAGGGGAAAATATCCAGCTGGATTTGGCCCTTTTATATTAATTTTTTTTAATTGGTTTCATCCTGAATAACTCTGTAATTTTCCCTACAATGTGATTTCCACATAGTGGCAGCATGCTATAGCCTGTGATTATTTAAGTGGAAATAAAGCTATAGTGGTTAAAACATTTTTATTACTCAGTAAAAAAATTATGTTGTAAGTTATGCTTACTTAAGCATAATAAGTAAAATAGCTGTTTTAAAATTTTGAAATTTTCTATAAGATTTCCTTTGTCATTTCATGTAGACTAATAAGTCTGTATGGTTCTTTCTCCTAGAAAACCAATGGCTTTAGTCTGTCAATTATAGAGTGGTCACACATTAACATCATAAAATGTTATTGTAATTGCAAGAAACATCAGCAAAATAATAGCAAAGTAATCTTATTGTCTACATCACCTCAGTTGGAGGAGAAGAATATGTGTTGACTACAACAAATCAAAATACATTTCTTAGTATTTCACATCTACATACTTTATTTTGCCTTAGCTCTAAAATATGGATTCACTCTTAGTATTTTTTAAAAGGAATATAATTACAGTGCATTTGAAACTATAAGAAAATGTTATTTCACTGAGGTGTTGAAGTACTAATTTACTCAAACAATGGAATAGTCAGAGACACAATTATTACCTATTCATCTGGTAAATTAATGGTTATTGGTAGCTTGGAACAACTCATCATTACTTTTGTGTGACCTGAATCTCTTTTTCATAAAATATATTTAGAAATTTATACACACACCTTGGCTAAATGCTGTTGTGTTTTGTTTTTAATTCTTTTATTCTAATTCCTAACAACGTATGGTTTCTTGTTTTTACAAAAAATTCATAATGTATACTACGGTCTGTACAGGCACATGGTATGATAGAGTGATAAGCAACTGTAGCTGAGCGTATGGTGTCAGAAAAAAAATGTTTATATCTGTTTTACCTGTGGAATGATATTGATTATAAAACATGATTTCAGTAGTAGTCCATGGTATACTCATATTTTGTATGTTATTTTCTTAAAAGCTAAGCCAGTTAAGGATTTCCAAGAAGACAAATGATTTTATGGATGACATTTAAACCCTTCAGAATGAGTGAGGCGGAATGATTTATAATTGATGTTCTCTTAAAGTTGTTTCTGTTCAGTATAATGCTTAATAATAAGTGCCAGACATTTATCATACTACAGGCTCTATGTTAGGCTACATATTCAATAAGAGACAGATTAGCTCTGATTGGCTAATTTGCCGCCAAAGAATAACTGTTAAGACTTTGTAATTATCATAACTAAAAACTAACAGAACACTGTAGAGTTCTTACTGCATTCAGATTTTGCCAAATAAATATTTTACATAAAAGTGAGGTGGTTCTGGAAGTAGAGTTTTGCTTTAAGTAGTCTGACTTATTTTGACATGTAGTTCCTTTATGTCAGAGGTTGGTAATTTATGTTTACTTGATTAAAATTGGAAACTACAGATCAGAATGATTCAATTTTCTGATACTTTTGATATTTTGATAGCAGAAATGCAAATGCTTGTTTGACAGGCAGAATGCCCATTTTAAAGGGATATTGTGTATATATACTTTAAAACTTTTTATCCAAAGCAAAATTCTCCACCCGCTATTTGTGACCGGCTTGTTTTCCAGCATGTCCTTTTCCCATGCCACTAAATAATTACATCAAAAGGACATATTAAGGAAGATAACATCATTTGTTTTGGGATGTCTTATTAAATTAACTGTTCTGCTTATGAGATTATGAGAAATGGGAGGACAAGAAATTGGAGATGTTCTTCCCTGTTCTTTAGGCTTAATTTATAGTTTACTTGGAACGCTTCTGTTCACAATTTTCTTAAGAATTTTCCCGCTGCGAATGTTAAATTACCAATCGGCATGATCCAAATCTAAATTTGTTTTAATGGCTGCCAAGATTGAGTTTTATAGAGGATATAAAGATTAAGAAGCAGATTGGTAGGCACACTAAGAATTGTTTAGTCATCCCCCCTGGAAATAATATATACAGATCTACGGAAATACTGTGTGAGCTGAAATTTTTGTATGTGAAAGAAAATGAGTAAGTTAATATTTTAAATGGTTTCATTTTCTGAAAGAAATAGACACGGTAAATTGTTCTTTACCCAGGAAACCCAGATCCTGATCTTCCGCTGTCACTCTCGAAATTTGCTGATTTATTTAATCCCACTTTTTCCCTGGGCTGTGTGTTCAGGCTGTCTTCATGCTCAGCAGGTTTCAATTAAAATGGTTCCTCATTGGGAACTTTCTGACAAGGCAGAACCTTCTCCTCCTACTGGAAGTCATTCTTTCAGTGTATATCATCTTCCAATGTTAACCAGACCATTCACCTTTCCAACCACATCACTAACAGATGTATTCACCTTTCCAACCACATCACTAACAGATGTATTTCTTGATCAGGGAAAGGAAGACCTGTAGCTAAGAGGTTTGCCCATCCCATTAATAATCTGCACAAAAAAATAGGTGTTCCTCACTCGTTCTCCAGGGTTTCTGACACTGCAGTTAATTAAGGCAGTAGATGCAATAGGTGCATTAGTACACATTTGTTCTTTGACAGTGGTGGGTTGAAAAGGGATATCTTTTTCAGAGGGTTCGTATAGCAAATCTTGTAGAAAAATAATAAAACTTCAGGAAAAAAATCAGGGCTATATTCAAATGCATGCATATTTTAAATTAATATTTCAGTAATCATTTTGAGATCTGATGTGTGAAAACATTAAAAATTAAAATGAGAACAGTTTCTCAGAAGCCCCATAACTTTCTGCCTTGGATGTATGCAAATCGCCAAAGTTGCCGGAAGGTCACTTATGTGATTCTCTCTCAAGTGCAGCACTAAATGTTTGCATTGCTTGTTGATATGTAATCCTCCGTTAACATCATAAATCAGCGCTTGTCAGATCAGGGGAGCATATTAACTAGAGTTATTGTATTTCAAAACAGTTAGGAGTGTTTTTTATTTTGACAGCTTCCCAGAGAGGGGGGACTTTGTGATGAGTAGCTGCAGATATTTCACACCGGTGAGGAGGCTACACATCGCATTACTGTTAAGGGCAACCTCAGCCCGCATGTCGTAATTCTCTCTACAGCTCTCCATTTTAATTCTTGTCACACCATGAAGTTATTTACTCCCTTTAGTAAGCTAACAGCTGCCAGCCAAGTCCATTTTTATAGTTATAGAATTTTAGAAAGGGTAGAGGGCACTGATTATATAGGGTATCTTATCTGAATCTTCATTTTCCTGTTGGAGATACGGATGCCTTTTCGTTATTGAGGACTTAACTATGCTCCGGCCCAGCAAAGCCGTTTAACTCACAACTGTTTGTTCAGTTCAAGTGTCCTGTTCATTCATTCTTTATCTCTGCCTTTGTTTCTGTCTCTCTTAAAGCACCACTATTTAAAAAAATCCTATTCCAGTTTTACTGTATTGTTTTTATATGACAGTATTAACCCAATGGAAGCATCACTATAGCAGCAGTGCCACAGTCCATAGTAAGTATTATCTTATGAAAAAGAAAAAAGGAAAGCAAGAGGTATTATTTGAAAAAGAAAAGGTTACCTGATAGGCTCGTATTTACAAAACAATGCAGGGGAAACAGAACCAATAAAGAATGGAAAACAACATTCTCTTTCTATAAGAATGTTACTGCAAACTATTGCACCTGAGAGGAAGAGGAAGCTTTTGGAAAATATCAACAACAGTGAGGAAGGCCTTCTCTTAGGGAAAAAGGTGCTGTCACTCATTAATCGTGTAAATAGGTATTTTGAACAGAGCAGCTGTACGGTTAATCTGAAATATCACTGGCGGCAAAGATGATGAAACTGAAGTTGCCCTACTTCTGTGACGTCATGAGAAGGCAGGTTTCTTTGGAAGAGCCAATAGCGCTGGAAAAAATGGAATGCAGCAGTAACAGAGGCAGACTAAATAGGAGATGGATGGACGTCATAAAAGAAGCCATAGGCTTGACTCGGCAGGAGCTGAGCAGGCCTTTTGAGGACAGGACCTTGTGGACATCACTCATTCGTAGGTTTGCCAGGAGTCACAGCAAACACAATGGCCTGTCGGCACACGTACGCACAGTTAGAAGATGACAGAGAAAAGATGACAGTATATGCAATTCTTTTTTACTCCTTTGAGAATGCTTTTCAGTAGTTCACATATCTGAACTATTTTCAGCTAGTTCAGAAGCACAACAAGTAGAGTTAGATTAGCTGTCTTTAAGAAAACAATGACCTCTTCTAAGTTATTTTTACCTTCCTTATCCCCATAGATTATATCACAGAGTAATAGCTGGACCTTGGTGAAAACATTGTGTTCTGCAGTCTTTGAGATAGTGAAAGCAGAATGATGTTGCTGTAAAGATGTGATTTTTTTTTCAGTTTTCACAAAGTAGGTACAGCAAACTATAGATTTGTGACTTTGACTTTGATCCTGGAAAAGATTTCAAAATACCTACATTGTGTGTGTGTGTGTGTGTGTGTGTGTGCACGTATACTCAAAAATACTGAGCTGTAAGAGAAGGGAGAAGTGATTGTTTAGATCTTGCTTGACTTTGTGGTTAGTCATTGGACTGATTAGTAGGGCAATTACATAAACCTGCTGTATCTGAATTAGAACTTAGCATCTAACAGAACCTTACCTGGTGAGTAACATAGAGAAATGTGGACAGAATCATCGATTTGTGACAGGCTAAATTACTATGTCAACTTTCTTTAGTTTTAAACCTAGTAGAATATCTTAATATTTCTTCATTTTTCCCAACAATAAGGCATGTACAAAGGCAAGGATTTTTCCATCCAAACAGAATTAAGAATCTAAAGTTGGGAGGGTAACTAGAGATTGTTCAGTCTGAATCTACACAAATAGTTGCATGGGATAAACAGAAATCTCTCCTTGCTTTCAGGGATTAGCATTCTATCATTGTGTATTTCTAGGAATTAATATAACAGGGAGTAAGAATTTATCTTTCTAGATTTAGAAATGTGTTAATATGCAAAAATCTCAGGGATTCTTCTTTTTCATTTGACTTAAATTCCTTGAGCTTTAATTTTCCATCTACAAATGAGGAACGTGGCCAACTAAAAAGTGAGGTGTGAATTGCTCCCTTTAGACCTTTCGTTTCGCACAGCAGCTGTTGATATTAGACACCTGGAAGGGACCAGAGGTTCTAAAATAATAAAGGTTTGAGTTGGTTAGGTAAATGGGAAGCAAGATTTATTCACATTTTATTTACTGTAAGAGCTGTCCTTGATCAATAGGTTTAAATAACAAAGATTGTTTTTTAGCGCACATCACTACGATTTATATCTTTGAAAGCTCTGTGAGAAAGCAAGAAAAGCAAAATAAAATGTCTGAAATCCAAAAATCAATGTCAATATTCAATTTTATTGTGCCATGCACCATCAACATAACTTCCATTTATCCTTCCATTTATCTTTCTAAATCAGACTAAAAAGTGGGAGGCATTCTTTTTGTTCACAGGTGAATGGAGGCACATTAAAATTTTGAAGTTTCAGCATAGATGGATTCAAACTGGGCAGTGTCACACTGAGAGTGGTTAGGGATGCTCCACCCACAGGGGATAGGTAGGGGAGAGGTTTTTATGAAGATGGCAAGGAAGCAAAGCAAGGGAATTATTTGGCTACAGCCTAATAAGCAGGTTCTTTATTGGCTAAGCCTTACTGGCTGCTTGTGATTGATTACTCTTAAGTTTCATTTTTTTTCAGATTTGTGTGCGCTTACTCTGGCTTAGGTTTTGGTTTGCTTATGTAGACAATCAAGGGTTTAGAGCTACCTTAGTCCTTGTTCAAATTACAGTATGTTATAAAATACATTTAATTGTAACTAATTTACAAGTTTGAATTATATCAGGGTGAATGCTTATATATCAAACCACAATCATATTTAAGGGGACTGATTATTCCTATCCCTGCCCTGTGTCCTCTGCAAAGGGCTTTCTGCTAAAACCCACAGCAATGTCACATGCACACGGTAATTGGGTTTGTGTAAGAAATACAGTTTGGTGGGTATGGACTGGGATTCTGGATTCAGAATGACTAATATAGAATTCTAGTAACATAGGTTAGGGTCTAGGACGAGTAATAAAAATAAGAATGACTGAAGTGACATCTATCCCATGGGTTTATTTTGAGAATTAAATGAGATAATATACATATATAAGTTGGATGGCACCAGCTTTGGAGCCTATTAGTTAGCTTCTGTTTTAAAGGAAAAATATATTTGCAAAGGAATGTTTTATACAGTGTTAGTAATTTGTCTTTTTATTAGATGATACCATCAAATTGTATTGTAATTTAAAAGGTAAAATTTCCATATGCCTCTTGGGGACAATAAAAACAATATAAAAATACAGGATGTGGAGCTTACAATAAGCTATTCAAGTATTTTGGTTAATTGATATTTTAATCATTGATATTTTAATCATACCTCATAAAAAGGTATGTTTTTCAAATAAGTTATTTAATGACTATGTCTGTGTTTGGGGGAGGGAGAATGGAGGCATTAACTAAGAATAAGCTTATTAATGATAAATTTTAGTACAAAATGTGTAAGTGCATTTTACCTACCAAAATAGGAATTTCAGTCTGTTTTTCCTAAGGGTATATTTTATGGTTACCTAGATTTTTGAAAATATAAACTTGTAGATTTATGCTAGGAGTTGATCTCCTTTTCTTTTCTTTTTTTAAAATCCACACCCAATGATATGTTTATTGATTTTTAGAGGAAAAGAAAGAAAGAGAGACAGGGGGTGGGGAGAGAGAGAGAGAGAGGACTAAATGCAATGTGTAATGTGTCAAGTGCCCAGAAAAACTCAGATCTCAATAGGCGTCACCTGTTTTTGTGTATCAGCTGTAACAGGACATCATGCTGCTAGAGGATGCATCTGTCTTCTAAGGAGACTGTGAGCTCCCTGATGATAAGGAAAATGCTGCCCATTATCTTTCTGTTTCCAGTCTATCCTATAGTCAAGGGAACAACACGGGATTAATACTTGGGTGTTTGTTTTACTTAATTTTAAAAGAGTTTTCTTGAATTTAGATATCCTCTTCATAGGTGTTTGTAGTGCTATTAGATTCTCTTTTCATAAATCTAAACATTTAAATCTCAAATTTTCTCAAACAGAAATTATATATACTTTTGTATTTGATATATGTTTTTTCTTAAAAGAACATTTAAAATAACTCCTTTACTTCTTTTTCTTACTAGCCCTTATTAGCATACTCCTATTGATATGGTATAGATTTTCCTTTGCATCAGTTTCTGCTTCATCTCTTGGTTTAGATTTTCTTGTCAGCACCAATGAGAACTTGTAGTTCCTTTCTTTGTTGAGTGTTCACACTGATACGGTAGTAGTTCAGGAGAAATTTATTCTTATTGATATTTTCTTCAGTTTAATTCCAGGTAATGTCTACAAGGTATAAGGAAAAGTAAAGACACTAAACTCTAGTTTCTGCTTTTTGACAAAGAAGAAAATGTAAGGAAAAAACTTAATTAGCAAAAAACCCAAATTACAAAATACCTAAGAAAATTTATAATTTTGTTAGAATGAAAAGTTGGTCATTAAATGACAATTATTTAGTGATTTTCTTCTTAATTTATGCATCTCCTTTATTTTATTAAACTAATCTCTAAATAATAAAATTAGCATTTGCTGCTAGGACATATTACAACTTCCTAATGTTACTGAAATCAGTCAGTGGAAGGGTCTTACTGCTCACCACCAAACAGGCAAAAATTCTGGAGAAAGAGTTTGGTGGAGAGGAAAGAAACCTTTTATTTAAATACCACACAACTTGACATAAAGGTAAGTTTCTGCCTTAAAATTTATTTCTTCCAAAATATTCAAAGGAAAATAACCCTCTGCCTGGTCAGACCAATACTAGGTTGCACTGGAATTCCTTTTCCCATTTAAAGGTGCCATCCTTGGGCAAATGCAGGCAGCTACAGGATGCTTCTGGTCATGGTCTGCTCCATGCTTCCTTTGGAGTCTGAGCATGCTGTCCAAAGTCCCACTTTTGGCACATGGCTCTCTTGCTGGCTTCTGCCTGCCGGTCCAGCACTTGCTCCTGATCTCTCCATCGCTGGCTTGCCGGTGCAACAGTGCTCCTAGCCAGGCTGCTTCCAGGACCAGTGTGGGTGGCAGCTGCAGTGTGTGCGTGGGGATGGGGCTCTGTGGAGCAGGCTGCAGGGTCCGGTGCTAGCTGCTTGGCCATGTGGCATCCACACAGCCATGTGGTAGACCTGAGGAGTGGACCAAGCTAGAGTGCTGAGCAGCAGCAATGGTGGAAGCTGATGATGATGGGGCCTGCGTTGGAGAAGGGCATACATGGGTGTAAGTGGATGGCTGTCGCCAAGGCCTGCAACACGGGAGAGGGGTGTACCATGCAGTGTACCAGGCCCCCTAGCTTCGGCCCCTCTTTCCCTCTGCCTTACCAGCCCAGTGCCTGCTGCAGTCCTGGCCAGAAAGGCCACAGAGCACCCAAGGAGGTGTGCTGGGAGTGCTCCTAGACCCCGTAGCCCCCAAGCCCATTGGCCAGGAACCTGAGCCCCTAGCAGTCAAAAACCAGTGAGTCAATTGGAGAACAAAAGTGCTAGTGTTTCCATGAGCTCTGCTTTTAAAGGTTGCCCCAGAATATCCTTGGGTGCCTGAAGTAGATGGGAGGGTATATCCCTCTGTCCGATTGCCTTCCGAACTTGAGGCATGCACCCTTTTTGCTGAGTCATGGCGCATTGCCCCAGGGCAGTGCAGGTGAGTACAGTCCTTGGCTTTTCCCAACCTCTGCCCCATTTCCTGGAGGGCTCTCCAGTTACACTAACACCGTTTGTAACAAAGGCAATCTGCCAGAATATGTATAGCTGCTTTATGAAATAGCTTATATCCTTTCCCAGAGTCACTTGGTTTGCACAAGTTAGAGAAGCTATGCAATTAATAATTAAATAGTTTTGTTAGATTTTCTTTATGATAGTTATATACTTAAAATGCCCTAAGGAAGTTTCATTTTACTGGGTTATTGAAGATAATATGGTAATTCTTCAGTGATTTCTTTGATATGATTAAGTGAATTTTCGCTAAATACATATTTTTAAATAAAAATTATTTGCAGAATAGACAAATATGCTTGAAATCAGAACTAGTTTTACTAATGGATTGCTATTTAGATTCAAGTATTCATTAACCAGGAGGTGGCTAATGAGCAGATGTTTAATGAGCAACCGAAACGAATAGATGTTTTTTTTCCTTGTGTATTTCACACTAACTGAAGGTATGGATATAGTTGCTGAAACAAACAAAAGCAAAACAAAACAAAACAATAAACTCCCCTAAAAATACCCAGTTTGATGGGATTTAATGGAAAAATTTCTCAGAATTGAATATAGTATGGAAATGCACTAAAATTTCTCAGAATTGAATATAGTATGGAAATGCACTAAAATTTCAAAAAAAATACTGATGCAATTTTGTAGATCAAAATATACACTGATCGCATCAGTTGTTAAAGGTATTGAAACAAATTGAATCAACTCATATTTAATATGTTATGCAAGGTTTTCTTACCCTCTTTTATATTTCATTACCTTGCTAATGGCTATTTTACTGCTCATTTACTGGGGCAGAGTATTCTGTGGCTTTTTGCTTTGGTTTTTTTTTTTTTTTTTTACTTTTCAAATTCGATATATCCAAGGATTCTTTTGTCTTGGGTTTAATTTTACTTACTTGAGATTTCTCATATAGTACACACCTCTCATAAGATAACCATGAAAATAAAGTATTTTAAAGCACTAGGGATATGTATGTGCATCTTTCATAATAAGCCATTTGGAAACATATATTGATTGATTTTGTGTTATATGAAACGGGAAAATCCCAATCTTCTGATTCCTCTTCTTCTGAAACTACTTTTTTCACATTCTTATTTTTTATCTGTCTTTTAAAACTGATTTTGACTTACAGAATTCTTACATTTGGGCCTCCAAAGTGAAAAATTTTAAAGAAACAAGTTGTTTAGGCCTCTACCTTAATGCAATCTTTTACTGGCCCATCTGTACGAATATCATCCTTTTATGGTACTTAAGCACTACTTTTTATTAGTGATCTGCTAATTTTACTTCCCTGCATTTGTCACCAGTGCAAAATCACAGCTTTTCTCTGAATTTAACCTCATGCCTGTTAATGAACTCAAATTGTTTTACCTTAACCACTCCCCTCCATCTAAATAAGGAACAAATTTTGTGAATAATGGGGTTAATTATTCATAATTCATTCCATAATTTATTGCTATAATTATTGAGGAAATTATACATTGTTAGGTTTACATTTTATTTTCATTATTTTTATATTTCATTTATATGCTGATAACAACTAAACTTTACAGATTAAATACCCTATAATGATCAAATTTGAATGTAATTTTTCATGTCCATAAAATAACACTGCATTAGGCTTCTAATTACATGTTTGATTCTTTTTAATGGATTTATAATTGATGGCAAAGACCCTTCTGAATTGCCTAATAAAAAGAGCATGAGAACCGGAATCTGCCACTGACTCACAGCTACTTCTTTCTCTGCATGTCACCGTAAGGCAATTTATATGCTGAGGTTTCCATTTGAAGAACATATATGAAGGACCCATGGACATGGACAGTGGTGAGGGGATTGATTATAGAAGTGGGAGTTAGGCCGGGTAAAGGGGGTGAAGGGGTAAAAGTGGGATGACTATAATAGGATAAACAAAATGAAACAAACAAACAACAAATAAAAAACAGGAAAACTGGAATCAGCCACTGACTCTCACAGCCACTTCTTCCTCTGCATGTCACCATAAGGAATTTATATGCTAAAGTTTCCATTTGACATGGTTAATAGTACATACAATCATGCATATAAATGGTCTTTTGAGAATGTAAATAGCATCTGAGTGGAGATGTTGGGGTAGGAGTATGTGAAGACAACATAATTTATTAATCTAGATTATTAGATAACACCGTAATCCTACAGGTGACTGATCAAATGATTACTCAATTTGACTGACTAAAATTTACAAAATTTGGATGTTCTATCCGAGTAACAATGAATACTGTAAAATGCAAAAATGGTTTTATTCCTCATGAATCCATTTTCATATGATCTAATTTTTACATTTGCATTTCACACACCACCCCGAATTATGACAGAGATAGGAAAGGGAAAGGTATATATTTTCCCGTGCTTTAGGTTACTCCTTTTCCCTGATTTTGTTCATGGCCAGTTTCCAGATGAGGTGAGGTATAAGGCCTGGACCTCGCTGCCCATCCCAGGAAAATTCTAAAGCACCTTTCCTACTGCAGAGCTCTCGGTGGGGTTAGCTGAGGTCGTCATTGAGCACTTTGTAGCTTGACTTCAGCCGCTTCCCGATTCTGCATCGTTCCCTCTCCTTTCACAGCTGTTGATCCCAAGGGCACTTCCTAATAAACATTCTACATGCCACAGCACGTCAGAGGCTGTTTCTAAGAAACCCACACAGTGCTATCACATTTCACATGGTGGATGTGTAATGATTGGATATTAAATTGAGCTGAAGAATGAAATATAAAGAGCTCCTTTATCAGAATCCAAATTATTTGTAACTCAAGTTTCCTAGGCTACATTAGGCTGTAGATCAAATTAGTCACAGTAGATGTTTTGGCTCAATGTTATGGCTTTGGCACCTAGCACAATGACTAACGCAGTAATAGGTTCATGGCAAATGCTGTTGTGTGAAACGGCACACAGACTGTTTCCGTAACTTTGTAACATTGCTCTCTCACAGCTGTCGTCCACTCCGCCTCCAAGTCAGCTTTTGGAATCTCACAGCAGTGTAGGGATATCTTCATTTCCATTTCTGCAAGACAGTAATTTCCTATTTTCCTGCTCTCCCTTGCAGAGATCTCTGATGTTACAAAAATAGTGGTTTAGATAATCCACTTCCAAGCCCTTTTCCATCATTGTGTTGCTGATAACAAGGTAGATTCTCTAAAGGAAAGAGTGAGTCTTTTAACCATGATCTTAGTAAGCTTTTTGGGGGGGGATTCCAACTCATGATGGCCTTTTCTTCAGTGCCTTCTGGAGGTTTTAGTCCCACTTCTGTTGCAGGTATGGCTTGTAGTGTCTTTCTCCCTAGCACATGGTAAAGCTTCTGTGGGACCTGCACTGGACAAGCATCTATGGAATTGCCTGAACACAGGGCACTAAAATTCATCCCTTCGCTCACACCCATAGACTCTTTTTTCCTTACAATGATTTGTTTTTTTTCAGAAGAATCCTAGTCCCTTGGGCAAATAGACCTCTAGTGGCCCACTCATTGGTCCTGAAAACCAGACAAGTTCAGACAGGTTAGTCTGAATGAGCCCAATGTAGGCCCCAGGTGGTTTCCACTAGGATTAGAAAGTAAATGCTTGTATAGTGTTCTGCTTACCTTTTTCCTTAAAAATAAAAATAAAAGTAGATAATACTGGCATTTTAGCATAAAACTTTTGGCCTTTTAAGGGGATGTAGTGGGAAAAATGGGTTTATCAGACTCATATAGTTCATTCTAAAATGTTGCTTTGTGTGTGTTTTTTATTTGCTATGCTTTACTATTTTCATTACAATTTCTCACTATTTACTCCCCCTTTAAGAGCATGTGTATGTAATCTCTTTATTTAGTGTAGACAACCATTTTATTGAATAGTAGCAAATGAAAGCTCAGAAATGTGATTTTTATATTCCGTTGTGAATACATTCAGAACTAGTTATAATTCTAGAGAATTAACAAATTATATTAATACATTTTAATAGAATTTAAAGATTTGCTTCTGAGCATTTATATGGCAGTTTTATATTTACATGTTGAAAGGCAAATGAGTTTCCAGTATAAACACAGTTAAAAACTTTTTCTCATTCTTTCAAGCTTTCTGTATTTCCATTAATATTTTATTTTGAAAATTATATGTATATTTTTAAGTTAATATAGTATGCTATTCTGTACTTATTTATATTAAAATTTTATTTTTTATTACAAATTTTGGTGAAACTCATCTGTGAAGCATATAGACCAGAGGTGATTTAAAATAGTTTAATTGTATTAATTTCTAGTTTTTAATATGTTTTCCCTTTTAGGTTTTTATGAAATCTACAGGACACATTTGCAGACTACATTTTATAAAAAATATATTTTGTATAAATTTACATTTTTATCATTAATTTATATGATATTATCTGTACAGATGTTTTGTCTCCTTATATTATTTCTAATGCTGTATAGTTTTCTCTATTTTTTGTCACAAGTATATTCATTTTGATAAGCTTTGTTTTATTTACCAACTTCCCATCTTTTTGTGTTTTGTTTTCTGTTGCATTTAATTATTATATTTTTTATATATTGCTCTCCTAAATTTTTCTTCATTTATTTTATAGCCCAGTTTCATATAGAAATAGACATAATTTGTATTTCTAATAATAAATGTTTTACTATTTTGAAAGTTCTTTTGATATAGCTGTAATTAGGTTGGATTCCATAGATTTTGATTTAAACTATTTTTTAACTCTGTATCTTTATATAGTTTTGCATCTCAGATTTGATTTCTATGTAGGTTTGGAAGATGATCTTTAGACACACCAATTATTCAGCCCAACCCAGCATCTAAAAGGTTTGACTTCAGAATTAGAAACTCTATTTATCAAATAAGCTTTATAAACCACAAGTCATTATTTCCTGGTCAGCTGGCACTCCTGAAGATTTTTATCCTTGTGTGTTATTATGTCAGTTACAAATATTTTCAATAACATTACACATTAATGGTCTAGGCATAAATATACACTTATTGTTGAATATACTTTGGTCAGCGTAGCCATACTGTATAAGATGTAAGATATTCAGACAGATGATTTATTTTTAAAATTCAGTTTTATCTATTTTACTCCAATTTGTAAATCTAAGTTTGTGTGGTCTAACTACATAGATTAATGCAAAATGTTAAGGTTGTAATGTTGATTCAATAAGTGAAGTTATGCTATTCATATACTAACTCATGGCAATTACAAAACTTTTAGAGGCATGTTTTATAATCTTTCATTTGAACATATCTATTAAGATATATTTCCAAACTGTAATTACCTAAATATTAATATTAGCACATGAGAATAGCACCGATATATTGACATATGAACAACTAAGAAATTCATTGATATTTAGACACTTAATTATTAGACATATTGCAAGTTCAACCTGAAAATATGTGCATGAAGTATAAAGAATTACTGATGCCAGGTTGCAGAGTATGAGAGGAAGTAAGTCCCAGGTTAGTTTATAGCTAGCAACTCTGTAATTCAAAAATTAATTTGTTCTACAAGAGGTGGTCAAGCTCCCCCTTAAATTGTTAGAAAAGAAAACGCATTGATCCTGGAAGGCTTTTCTAATCTCAGCCTCTTAAACTAGGATAAATCACTTTGGCCTGTTCCTGCCTTTACTCTCCTGTGTTCACTCTTCCTGGAAACCCAATTCAAGTAAGAAATAAGGGCATGCTAATTGCACGGCGATCTCTTCGTCTCTTATTAGAATTACTGTTGTGGTCCGTAATTTGCAGATTCCTAGATTTCATTCCAGTCCTGCTAAATTGAAATTTGGGTTTTTGTCTGAAAATCTGCACTTTAAACAAAGTCTGCAATTCATTCTTAGACACATCAAATATCTGAGAAACTCGACTCTTAACCTCTTGAGAGAATTTTTCTTATACTGCTCAGCACCAGCCTGACTACTGGGTATTTGATTATTTCTATAATATGAAAAAAAATTACACATTAAGTCATTAAAATTTGCTTTAAACCATATACTTTTGTAAAAATTAAGTGAAGTCTACTAAATTTTGGTTTTGACTGTTTGTCTTGGAGAGAATGTTGAAGCATGACAAAACCTGAATGGTCCACCACTTACCTGACACTAACTTCTTTTGGTTCTTTTCTTCTAGCCCTGAGGAGGTAATCCATATTTTTTCCTGCCTCATAAATCTTTGCAATTAAACATTTTCTTAGAATGAAATTCCTTAAATACAGAAATAAGGACATTATTACTTAAGATCCATTATTTGCTAGTTTGAGATTCACAGGAAAATGTGTGTTACAAATACCTTAATGTGTAATGAAACACAAAAATATCAGGTACAGAAAAAAAATACATGCATAACATCTGTTAATTTTTGGACAACCAGACAAATATTGGAATATATTTGATGTCATGGGATAAACTGAGAAAAGAGGTAAAGTCAGAGAAGCCACCAAAGTCAAGTTAATTCCAAAAAATTTAGACATCAGTTCTGTGATCATCCTGTGAAACCATGTAAATGTTTTTGTGTGGGTATGATTATGCCCACTGGGCGACTTAGAATGATAGTTTTAAAATAACTTTATTATTTCTCTTGATCCAGCAACGTGCTATTCAGTAGATTGTAAACAGGAAACCACACTGACCTCCCCTTTACTAAAACTAGTGACAATTTTAATGTATTAACACGATACTTTTTAAGTAGAGGAAAGTGATGGGAAACCTGAAATACTTTGAAAGCAGTCCTGTTTGACCTGTCTTCTTAGTCTATGCTCATTAATTCTTTTGAAGTATAATGAACTCTCAGTAGCACAGAGCTCCTTGGTAATAAGTACAAAAGTGTATTACATCTTAAAATGGGAAGCATGAGGGGAAATGCTGGTAGAGGTTAGGAGGAGATACAGGAGCACCCCACATGGGATTAGACTAATAACCACATCACTCTGTAGCTGTAATTTAAACTTCCTAAGCCCTAATTTCCTCATTTGTAATAATAATGATGGAGCCTAGCTCACAGACTTGCTGTAAGAATGGAAAGAGAAAACCCATGTAATACACTGCCTGGCACATCCGATGCTCAGTAATTATTAGCTCTTATCATCATTATTGTTACACTTACACATTCCTAAATGTATATTACACATTTCTGTGGGACTTGAAATCCATTAGGATGAATACAAGATAAAATAGTACACCTGTTCTTAAAGTGCATCACTTTAGCAATAGCTTCATATCCAATCATCTGTTTTGTCTCTGGGGAAACAAATTCTGTCTTGAACATTTTATTGGCACAGAACCAACTATGGCCTGTGCACCAAGTAAAAAATAATTAGAAAACAAAAGTCAGTGTGTGTTTATATATTAGAAATTATACAAAATACTAAGAGGATTCCTTTTTAAGATCTAAACGTACAGTCAGAGAGTCATATTTATTCATGAAACTTTCCAGTAGTATTTACACCTTGATCAACAACATGTGTCGAATATAATCTTGAGGAAGAGTGGTAGAAACACTGTGGAAATCATTTGAAATGAATGAGGAAATAGATTTAATTTGACTTAATTCTTTTTTTCCTGATGGTGTTATTTTATTTTACATCTGTAGCATTCTGTTGTCCCTTCTTCTAGCTCATTTATTAAGTTGCAAACCTTTTCCAGAGGCACACTAAAATAAATGGATAATTGCCAGTGGAGAGCAAGACACAGAGGGGTGTGTGTGTGTGTGTGTGTGTGTGTGTGTGTTTTAATCACCAAAGACCTATTGTTATTCCTTCTAAGGGATGTGGGGCTGACTTTTAAGGCAAGGATGGGTCAGTTCTCTTCAAGGTTACTCAACTCACTGACTTGTGCTGTTGTAGCAACTTACAGTGCATTTTTTGTATAAACATTTTAAACTGGAGAACAAACTGAGGTAGGTAAGGATATTATGATGAAAAGGTCAGAGGCGACCTGCAGATTTGAGAAGGACACCTGTAAATAATTAGAGCTGCGATCATGTGACAGTGAAGAGCTGCGATCACGTGACAGTGAAGAAAACAGACTATTGACTCTCTGTGCACTTTTGTTTCTCCCTAGTCTCATTTGTGGGCATTACATTCACAGCCTCTTTAATAATAAACCAGGAGGAAATATTTTTGATTTTTATGCATAATCCTACACTTTTGTAAAATACCCTTCAAGGAATATTTATGTTATATATATTTTTTCTTTTTTTTATTGTTCAGTGTTTTTGCCCCCACCAAAAAAAAAAAAAAAAAAAAACCTTGAAGAGCCCAACTTGTAATATTAAATTCATAATAAACTTATACAAATCTTAGAATATTAAAAGAAAGAGCAAGGTATCTGAAACCAGGTTTAAAGGCATACTTCTAGAAGGAGATAAATTGCTTCCTTTTTAAGCACTTTCAACTTCACCTTTCAAAACGCTGATGAAATATTGTAGAGATTTCACAACAGCAGTTACACGAAGGTCGACAGATCAATTGGGAAGAAGAAGAGAGAGTGATTGCAACATGTACAAAGTAATTACTGACATGTAATAAGGAGATACAGTTATTTTTCAGTGGGTAAATCAGCTATATATTCTGCTTTCATAACTTGAAATTGTTTAGATACAATGACAGTTCCATTTTTAAGGTATTATGCATATAACCAACCCTATTATTCTCAAGATTGCAAGACTTGAAAGGAGTCGCACCTTTTATTGCCAATGCCTGACCACTCATCTGCCACAAGAGGAAGTGTTCCCCACTAGAACACAGTATTTTATTTGGTACTTGCCACCCCTCATTTTATCTCTGCTCCTAATCTCTTCCCAGTGAAAATGTGTCTTATTGGGAATTTCTGAAGCAGGTGACACTTTAACATTTAATTAAAGCACGTTTTAAGCTGTCCTTCTTAAAGGACTTGTAAGGGTTGAAGATGATGTACTGCATGGCAATGCTGACCATCTGATACTGGGCATCAGTGACCTCTGTTCCTACAGGATTCAGGAGTCCTTAATGGCCATTTCTCTCCTTGTTTATGGCATAGCCCTCAGATGTTAGCCTCACCCACCCAAGACCAGAAACTTCAGCTGCTTTATCTTTCAGACACCAGCCACTGAGAATAGAAGATATTCCTGCAAAGAGTTCCCTGCTTCTAGTAAAAAAATATTTGGGAGGGATATTACTCCCAAATACCTAGTTTCCACATTTAGAACTGAAGAAAATGAAAAAAAAAAAGGAAAGGTTATTCAACAGTTTGTTCTCACTGTCAGTAGTTTAAGTTCAGAAATATTAGGAACCAGTTGCTGAGTATGTGCTTGTACATGTGTGTTGTGTGGTGTTACTTCATTTAATTCATGGGAACCTAAAAGCAATTGTCACATTTGTTATGTTGGGAACACCTTCAACATCTCTGTCATTAAGCAAACACTATGTTACTGGGTCAATATATAATGGTCAAAGGAAAATAAAGAGAAACGCGATTGGTTATAGAGTCAGGGTATGCTGTGTCAAGGATACCATTTGCATAGATTTTGACACTTTTGTTAGCCATGCATTCAGGTATTTGTGGAGGCAGTTTTACATTTAATATTATCACACATGATTTTTTAAAGAGTTCACTTCTACATTGACCTATTAGTTCATGTTTTTCTTATGTGGATACACAAACAAAAAATATTATTTTCTATTATAGTCCATTTCTTTCTTTTCTTTTTTATTGTTATTCTATTTGTCCCATTTTTTTCTCTTTTGTCCTCCTCCATCCATCCAACCCCCAGGTCCCACAGTCAGTTCCCACACCGTTGTCCATGTCTGTGGGTCATTCATACATGATCTTTGATTAGTCCCTTCCCCTTCTGTCCACCATTTTCAGTATTTGAAAATAACTTTTCCATTCTTCACTGCATTTCTTACCATAGCTAAGCAAATATGATTATGTTTATATTAATTTGTGTTATACTGCTATCAAATTTCCTAGTGTCTTGTTTAAAGGATCTCCCATGGTCATCTGTTTCTAGTATTTGCTTAAAATATAGCACTCAAAACTGAGCCTAACACCCCAGATATTCTTTGACCATGAGTTCTCCTCCTGACCATATATAATTCTCCTCCCTCTCTCTCTCTCTCTCTCTCTCTCTCTCTCTCTCTCTCTCTGTCTCATCACTGACATTAGTTCTGTTAAAGTTCTTTCAGTTTTTGTTAGCTATTTCATTTATCATATCATATGGTGAACTCCTTTTAAGCTTCAGGTAAACTCTTTATCTTATATATGTCTACTTCATATTTTTGCGGTTTTGAACTCATGTATGGTATTTGAAATATAATAGAAATATAGATGAAATCAAGGAGAGTGAGGGATCCGAGCCAGGGAAATAGCCTTGCACTATGTCACTTGATTCAGAAGAGAATATTTGAAGGCAGGATTTGAAGCTCAGCCAGTCAGAGATTTGGGTCATTATGAGATATGGTACTAGAAGAAAATAGCATGGGCTGAGAATGTTGCAGAATTTCAGAGGATTTGAATTTGGTTAACTTAAATAAAAGCCACAATGAGATACCACCTCACACCTATCAGGATGGCTATTAAAAAATAGAGAGGATAATTGTTGGCAAAGATGTGGAAAAATTGTAACCCTTGTACACTGTTGACAGAAATGCAAAAAGGTGCAGCTACTATAGAAAATGATATGGAGATTCTTAAAAAAATTAGGCATGGAATTGGCATGCCATCCAGGAATCCCATTTCTGGGAGTTTATGCAAAACACTTAAAATCGGGATGGGAAGATAGTGGCACTCCCACATTCGTTGTTGCACTATTCACATGATGTGGAAACAATCCATGTATCCACCAATGGGTGGCTGGATAAAGAAAATGTGGTAATACATACAATGGAATGTTATCCTGCCTTAATAAAGAAGGAATTCTGTGACATGAGACAACATGGATGAATCTGGAGGACATTATGCTAAGATAAATGAGCCAGTTACAGAAAGAAATATAGCATGATTCCACTTACATGAAGTATCCAAAATGGTCAAGTTCATGGAGTCAATGAAATGGAATGGTGGTTACCAGGATTTGGGGGCAGAGGGAAACAGGGTGTTACTAATCAATGAGCACAAAGTTTCAGTGAAGCCATAGAAATATATTCTAGAGATGTACTGTACAACTTTGTACCTATAGTCGACAATATTGTGTTATAGACTTAGACATTTAAGAAAATAGGTAACATGTAAAGCATTCTTAAGGCTATAAAATGAAATTTAAAAATACTTAATTTAAATGAAATTAATATTTCATTCTAGGCCTTGCATCTGATAAGTTGTATTTGCCAACAATGTTTTATAAATAGAAATAATGGAGTAAGTGGTTATGATATTTAGGGATCATTTTAACCTAAGAACTTTTTTATATTTAAAACACAATAGCCTATTGTGTATATTCATTTAGTCCTTTTCTTTTATATAGCATTTCTCTTACAAGCTACTTTTTATTGACAAGTTAAAGTAATTTCACATAGTATCCTCTTTGATTTTGAATTAGCAGATGGTCTCAATCTCTAAAATAGTGGTTTTCAACAGGGAAGTCTTGTTCCCCAGAAGACGTTAGGCAATGTCTGGATATACTGTCACGACCATATAGGTGTGGGGTGTTGTTAGTATCTAGTGGAGAGAGACCAAGGATGCCGTTGACCATGCTACATGCATAACACCACTACCCTCAACACGATTTTCCAGGGCAAAATGTCAGTAGTGCTGAGGTTGGGACATAATACTCTAGAAGTTAGAAGTTTTGTATTGTCTAAACAGTTATTTTTAGCAGTCTGTCTGTTCACATATGGAAATGCCCAACTTTATGGATTCTGCATATTATAATTAATTATTTGAAATATGCCATTCATATGTCTGAACTAATTTAATTATAAGGTGAGGGTTGCTTTTGTACATGCTGGACATATATTTGTAAATAAATAACTATATTAGATCACTAACAATAAGATTTATCCCATTATTACTAAATGTAATATAATTTCTTATGCATAATGATCAGTTTAAAGTAATAATATTTTGATGTATTTTAACGTAGTCCATCACTGGAAAATAATAAAATGACCACACTATCAGTGATAGTAATCTCTGATCATCAAGTCATATTAATTACCATTTTAGTGTTCAATGATATGTAAATGTATTATCTATAAGTGCATAATCATATCTGTGATTGCAGGTCTCTGTATTTTTTAGTCTAAATTCACTATATTTTGGATCATTTTCTTTAAAGATTTTATCTGAAGGAAAAAAAAATGTCAGTTGGTGTGTGTGGACTTACTTTTCCCTCTTAACTTTCTGTTCAAATATTTAAAATGTATTCTTTTTTATTATCGAAAGTATTCTTGCTGCTGTAGTTTACATCCCTGTGACTAGTCCGTAACTACCCATTTGTATTTCTTCATTCCTTCACACTTCACCCAGCACCCTAACCCCTCCTCCCCCTGACAGTCACCAGTCTGGTCTCTGTGTCTCTGAATCTGTTCAATTTTGTTTATTTATTTTGTTGTGTAGAGTCCACATATAAGTGAAGTCATATGGTATTTCTCTTTCTCTGACTGACTTAAGTCACTTAGCATAATACCCTCTAGCATAATATCCATGCTGTCACAAATGGTAGGATTCCCTTCTTTTTATGGCCAAATAATAGTCCATTGTATAAATGTACCACAGCTTGTTGATTCACTCATCTATTGATGGGCACTTGGGTTGCTTTCACATCTTCGCTATTGTATATGACACTGCGATGGACATAGGTGCATATATTCTTCCGAAGTGGTGTTTGGGTTTCTTCAGATAAATACCCAGATGTGGGATCACTCGATTATAAGGTAGTAATATTTAGTGTTAAACAGGCAATTTTAGGCATCAAAAGATTATGAGAAACGAGTTTTAAGATATATGGGAACATTAATAATATTAAATGCCAACTAAAATCATCTATCATGACAAGGGATAGATTTATCACACCATATGAAGCAGATGTAGAAAGTGACAAAATTACACCCTGGCTAGTGTGGCTCCGTGGATTGAGTGTCGGCCTGCAAACCAAAGGGTCTTCAGTTTGATGCCCTGTCAGGGCACATGTGTGGGTTGCAGGCAGGGCTCCTGCCGGAGTTGTGTGAGAGGCAACCGGGCATTGATGTTCTCTCCTACTCTTTCTCCCTCTCTTCCTCTTTCTAAAACTAAATAAAATCCTTTTTTAAATGTGACAAAATTGGGATACTGGGATATATCTCTTTTTCAATAATTATAACTTGATGGGGCAGATGAATAGTATGTATATGTATGTATATATATGTGTGCATATACATACATGCACACACACACAAATATAGAGTCTTACTGGAAAAGGGAAGAAGGGTTTTCTGTCTTTGTTGGAATATTTTATTTAGTTAGTTAGTTAGCTAGTTACTCCTCACCCAAGCTAATGATTTTAATTGATTAATGCTAACTGATTCTAGAGAGAGGGGAAGGGAGGGAGAAATAGAGGGAGAGAAACATCGATGTGAAAGTGAAACATCAGTCAGTTGCCTGTCCTCCGTGCCCCAGACCTGCAACCTAGGCATGTGCCCTGACCCGGAATTGGGCAGCAGGCTTGCAGCTAGAGATGCTAAGATGGAATCCAAGTTAAAATGGGCCTATAACTAAGTTTGTGTGTAGGGGAACCTCTCAATTGGCAGCCTTCTCTTCTCTCTTAAGGCAGTGATTTTCAACCCTTTTCATTTCATGGCACATATAAACTAATTACTAAAGTTACATGGCACAACAACAACAACAAAAAACTATAATATTTTTTTGCCGATCTGGCAAAACTAGATTTAATGTTGTTTGATTTACAGAAAAAAATAATGATGGTAATTACCTACCCTTTGTACTGCTAAGTGACATTAAAAAATCAAGTGCCTATACTTGTATATAAGGATTTCTGGTACCAAGAATTAACCAATCAGAGGCTATCTTATTATGAGACATTACCAATAAGTTGCAGCTCTGTTTTATGATCTGTATATTTATGGTTCGAGACGGGGCAGTCACACTGCACGGCTATTGTTATGTTGGCTGTTGTCATTTTTGTTTTAGTATGACAATCTAAGGGAAAAGAGGTCAGTGCCCCTGATTAAAGAGTCAGGTATTGCGTGCTTTAAAAATCCTTGCAGCACACCAGTTGAAAATTGCTGGTCTAAGGTCTAAAGATGCTGAGTGGAAAGGAGGTAAAGACAGTGTAAGGTTTGAGAAAATGAAAAGGGTCGAAGTAGCTACTCAAAGCACAGAAACCAGCTGTGGACATTAGCTGGAGTCTGAAGAGTCAGCTGAATGGTAACAATCTGCATAAACTGCAGCTACTGTGATATTTTGATTCTCAAAGAGAGTTAAAGGCCATGGGAAATATTAAACAGGGCCTTTCAAAGTGTTCATGAAAATACAGACTTAGAGTCATTTCAAGCTATTGCTGAGGCTTGGCTTGATTGCTAGTTGGATGCTGTTAACAACCACAGTTTTATATGTACTGAACACATTTTTTCAGTTGTAGGTGTGCTTTTTTTTCATTTTAAAGAAAAAAATCAGACTATTTAGATTTAGGTGCATTTTATACAAACACCCTTAATAAGCATTCATGATTCCTTTCTTGTTTGAATTGAAGGATATGGATTTTTCTACAGTACAAAAAAAACCCTCAATAGATAATCTGAATGGAAACATTTAATTAATCCAATCATTGTTGAGTTATACAGATGATACAGCTTATGCTTAAATAACAAAGTCTGTTTTGATCCTTTTATTTATTTTGAAATGTATGTTAACTTTGGCAACATAAGGATCAAATAGTTATTGGGATTGACTGGATGTTTAAAATAGAAATTTTGTTTGACATGTAGTTAGGATTTAAGGTCTATTTACAGCCCCCTGCTTGGGTCTGGATTACTGCTATTATTTAATTCTGTTGATTTGCTGTTGATTATTCTTGATGTATTTTTAAAATAATTTTATTTGTAGTGTTTTGATAATCAGTTACTATGACATCACAGAAATATTACCGGTATGTCAATGTAGGGATAGTTACCATCGCATTGTATACCCTATATTGGAAACCAGGCATAATAGAAAAGGTAGGATAAAAACAATTTTGCAAAATATAGATTGTCTACGTACCTTTAATCTGGATAGTCTAGCTCTTCTCGCTTAAATAATAAAGTGAACGAAATGTCTCATATGTTGACTTGGTTATCAGAAGTGATCAAATGTGAAGTTAAAAACCTTTAAGGCTGCACTATTTTAAGTGAGGAAAGTGTATTGAGAGAGGGCATTGAGGATTTTAATTTTTTCAATTATTATACATATACATACACACACACATATATATATATGTGTGGAAACAAAGATTCAGGGCAGTAGTGGGGTATACATAAAATTACCTTCATCTGAAAAAGACAGACTACTGACAACATCTCAAAACATTTTCTTTTGGTTATTTTATTTTCCCTAAATATACAGAAATCATCATCCCCATCCAAAGTGTCATAGTTATAAAACATTTTTAAAAGGTTTTATTTATTTGTTTTTAGAAGGAGAGGGAGAGAGAGAGGGAGAGTCGTATCAAATATCAATGTGAGGTTGCCCCTTGTGCTATCCCTACTGGGGACCTGGCCTGAAACCCAGGCGTGTGCCCTGCCTGTGATTCAAACCAGAGACCACTTGGTTCACAGGCTAGCACTCAGTCCACTGAGCCACACCAGCCAGGGCTAGAACATCTCTTAATCACAGCAATCAAATTACAAACAAATAACATTTGAATGTCAAGTCACAGCTTCTACGATTTTGTTTTCCCATTGTGTAATGTATGCAACCAAAACTCAGTGCCCTGTATCTTAGGCAGTCAGGGGAACAGCACACCTGCCCTTCTGGGACTTGATAACTAGAGAGGAAGCCAGAGAGAGACACATGCATAATTAGAGCTTTTTAATAAGTAGGAGAACAATGGGGAAATTTGGAGATGGGAACCAGAGGCGAATTCCTTGGGAAAAGGAAGGCAGATAGGGATGATTCAGCAGAGCCCGAGGGACACCAAAACTTTCCAGCAAACACCAGAAGCTAGGAAAGAAGTGTGGAGGCGATTCTCCCTCAGAGTCCTCAGAAGAAACCCACCCTACTGACACCGTTTTTTTGTTTGTTTGTTTTTAATTAAATTTATCAGAGTGACATTGGTTAATAAAATTATGTAGGTTTTAAGTGTACTATTCTATTGTATATCATATGATACACGATATGTATATTGCATTGTGTGCCCACCACCCAGAGTCAAGTCTCTTCCATCGCCATATATTTGACCCCCTTTACCCTTTACTCCCCTCCCACCCCCCTTCCCTCTGGGAGCCGTCATACTGTTGTCGGTGTCTGTGAGTTCTTGTGTATTTGTCTTGTTCATTTGTCTCCTTTTATATCTTGATCTTGGACTTCCAGCCTGTAGAACTGTGAGACATTTCTGTTTAAGCCACCAAATTCCTGGTGTTTTGTAATGGCAACCCCAATAAACTGATATGTCAACTAGTGAGCGTTTTAGAAAGTGAAAATGCATTGTTTGTTTATTTTATATTGATAAAGAGGTCAGTTCTAGCTAGCTTAGAAAAGACAGCTCTCATATCTGATCGACTACATCATGTAATGTAATCATTTTTGCAAACAAAATCCTCATAAGTTTATTAGCATTTGAGACCTTCATTCTGTGCCAGAGAAACATGATGATATATGTATGATACACATATGAGAAAATAGGTTGTTTTGGGCTCTCAAAATATGAGGCACTTACTACACATTCAGGATCTTAGCAGTGAGTATTTGTTGTATAATTCATGCTAATGACATTGACAACGGGAAAAAGCTCTAGAAGAGAATGTGAACATTAACATAAAATAAGAAACCTAGTAGTTTTCCTTAGCCAAAACCCATCTTGTTTAACTGTGTTCTCTGACCAGTTCTTTAGGACAACTACTCAATAGATTTAAAATCTCTCTGAATCAGTGCTGAATCTTACACTTGTCTCTCAAGTTTGAAAATGACTTCTCTTTACAGTCTTAGCAGGGTGGAAATGATGGCATGTATAAATGTGAAGTTCAGTAAAGTGTGTATAAATGTAAATGTTAGAGGGGAGAATAATTTCCCAGTAGTATATACCCACCTTATTATGTGTGAGACACACACACACAAAGGAAAGATTAAAAAAAAAAACAGGCACAACAAATCAAAAAATCAAGTATCATGCAGTAAAATGTGTTTAGTTAACTAACATTAATAGTTCTTATAGTACTTATTAGTGGTATTGTTCATTATGATTAATAGATACTTTTTCAACAGATTTGTTAAAAGATTATCATTATGAGGCATATTATTAAATTCTAGAGATAAAATACCGGAAATAAGAAAAAAGGAAATGCTTCCTTCATCAGTGGAGTTTTTGTCTGGAACTGAAGTGCAGTGTTTGTACAAATAATTATTTTTTGATGACAGCCTGGAAGAAAGCCGAGTTAGAGGATCTAATGAGAGATAATAACAGGGGCAATTTGGGGGCATCACACATGCAGTAAGTGGCATGTTATCTGACACCTGAGAGATGCTAGGAGATTCCTGGCAAGGAGTTGGGGAGGCACAAATCTCAGAAGGGACAGCACTTATGAAAGCCCTCAGTTGTGAGTTTTAGTACGCACTGCAAAGTAAAATAAGGCCATTGTGCTTGCAGCCTGGTGAATGTGGAGGGAGGCTTTGGGGCTGGAGATGTGGATGGGAAGACCCTGAAGGGTGTAAAGAATTGTGACCTTAATCCACACACAAAACCTTAATCAGCCTGGTGCTCCCAGTCTAAAAGCTTTGAGTGTCATAAAAGGAGAGCCAGTGAAGCTGTCTTGAAGAACAATGTTAATCTTTATTCTGGGTATTCTTAAAAAGACTGACCTGGTCCTTGTACGGAATGCGCTGTGCCGAATGCCTCTTAGATATCTTTTCTCCAAAGTTTCTCAGTCACGGCACTCCTTAAAATCATACTTATTTTTTGTTATTGATGTATTGACTCATTCCTCCCATTGTGGTTTCTTGTTGTTATTTATTTGCTTTGTTCACCAGACACGTTCTGCCTTCTACCCGAAAGGGTTCATTGGCTGCTTGAGTCGTTCTAGGAATTGTAGATTCAGGATTCTCTGAGAAGTGCTGTTTCTCTGTCATTTTAATTGCTAACTTACTAGAAAATCATAGGGACAGATTCCAGTAATAAAATGCTACATCGTGTTCCACAAAACTGAGAAACATTAGTCTCAGGTCTCCAGATGAGGTTTTTAGCTTGTCGTAACTTTGTCTAGCTGTGGGCTCTTACCGTATTTTTCTACACGTCATCCTACACATCACATCAGATGAGGGCTTGGTCAGTGGAGCTTGATTATTCTACCATCACTTCCTTCCTAGAATCAAACATCTTCCAAATAATAGAAAATGATAGGAATTGCAACCCAACAGTATTTCTGGTTCTGGAGTTCTATTGAATACAGGTATTAATGTGAAAACCTCAAGTCATGTGGGTCATGATTTTTTTTTCATTTTAGCCATCTGATCATTGCCCTTAAATAACTCAAGGTTCACAGCTTCCATTTGCATCTGCACTGGGGATCGCAACCCCTGAAACCCAAACAAAACAAAAACAATGAATCCTTTAAACAAGTCCTCTGTCCAAATGCTGTAGACTGTAAGCATGACAGCACTGCATGGATGCTTTTTACATTCCTTTTGGAATAGGTGACTCTTTTTGACAATGTTTCTACTAATGTGAATACCCCTTGTTATTAAAAAGGATGGCTTGAAAGGTTAGTCCTGTAATCAATATACAGTGGGGACTCCAAAGTCCCAAATCATCAAAGATGGCTATTACTAGGCAATTCAGTATTCATAGTTTAAAATCGTTTGAGTTCTAATTATTGCTCAAGGTCATGTAAGTGCTTGGTCTTTTTAATAGAAACATGAACGAGTCATATATTTATTCTCAGCCATTAAAATATGGTTTATATGGAAGAGTTATATATCAATAAATTTGAGCAAATTAGACAAAGGAGTGTTCTATTTCATTTCAAAGATAATTTTAATTCACTAACTCTTAACTAGATTAATGCTCCTAATAAAAATTAAGGGCTCCCCAGTGCATGGCATGTGTACCAAATGACCTCATTAAGTAGGTATATGGAGAACAGATGCCTCTGTGACCCGTCTCCAGATTTACCGAGGAGGGAGTGTCCTTGTTTTAGTGTCCTATGATTAGTGAGTGAATTTGAAATCAGGGACACAAGAGCGATAATTCCTCCTGGGATGTTCCCCTTGCAGTTTGGTAAAATTCAGAACGTTAAACCAGATGCATCTTTCAGCGATGAAATTATGATCATCTTTACAAGTCAATATTGTTTGATTTTATAATCAGATTTTCATGGGTGGATATATTTTTTGACTAGGTTGTCCTTTACAGGCAATGGAGATCAGTCTTTGAGTTCATTTTTGTAAATATTAGCACACTCAAGTGACACCTGGTTTGAATTATTCCATATATATTATTCATGACTCTGAAAATACCGTTTTCCAGAACATGTGTATGCTGTTCTGGTGTCAAACTCAGACTCTTATTTGTTCCTTACTGTGTTGTTGCTTTTGCTAGCATCATTGGTGGTGTGGGTTTCTGTCGGCTAAGGGATAACGTAGCTGTTAAAACAATGTTGACCTGGTGTCCTGTGACTGATGCTACCTCTGTCTACAGGAAAATTCAGTATCACTCTAAAGTAATTCGGACAAATTAGGTTTTCCAATGGCATATTTTAGGTTGTTGGCTTTTATGTTGCTCCAAGTCTTTTACTTACAAATCCAAAGTAAAGTTAGCAAGACTTTAGAATCAGCTACGTGTTAAAAGTCATTCATGCTCACATAGAAAGCTATAATGAATGTATGATGTAGATGCTAAAATTCAATAAGTATTTAATGTATACAAAGCATTGTTAGGTGGTCTTAATATTCCAATGGAAATTCTAAATTGTTCTGTTGTTGGTTGGAAAGTACTCATTTGATCTTAACACTTTGAGAGAACCACAGCATAACTGTAATGTATATTACAGGTTCCCAGTCTACTGAGTGTGTTAACTTAAAGGTATCTAAATGTTACCTTCCACCCTGACTGGTGTGGCTGGGTTGCTTAGGCTTTGTCCCACAAAGTGAAAGGTCCCTGGTTCAGTTCCGGGGAGGACTCCTTCCTGGGTTGTGGGTTTGGTTCCCAGTCGGGGTACATACAAGAGGCAACCCGTGGATGTTTCTCCCTCACATGGATGTTTCTCTCTCACAGTGATGTTTCTTTCTTTCTTTCTCCCTCCCTCCTCCTCTCTCTAAAAATAAATAAATGCAATCTTTAGGAATAAATAAGTAAATAAGTAAATGTTACCTTGCTATGCACATCTTTAAAAAGATATGCATCCAGGTAAGCAGGTTTATACACCCCTGAAGTATAAATTACTAAGAAAGGAGCTGTCTGCATAAAAAACTTCTTAGTAAAATCTTTGAGAATGTATTTATCAGCTCTAAAATTCTTTAAATATAAAAATTTACCAGGCAGTACATATTTTACGAGGCAGTGTGAATAAAAGTAAAACTTAATTATCAGATATAATTATCTATCTTTAAAGCTGGCATGTGAATTTAAAAGACATTACTGAAAAATATCTTTTATATGAGAAGATTAACTCTTTATAAACATGTTTTAAGAAGGCAACTGTGTACCTTATTTGCATACAAAATACAAGAACCAAGGAAATGAATGTTATGAGTATAAATTTTATGTTTATGACATGTGAAGAAAAACGGAATATTTACTTTAAGATATGGATACTTGTTTAACATAGGAATGATAGGAATTATCTTAAAACTGAAAAATTTTCAAGAATATTTCACATAAATCTTCTGAATATGTGTGAGAATCTTTGGGAAATTTTAATTTGTAAGTAATATCAAGGTTTGATATTACTTATAAATTAAAATTTCAATATTCTAAATACTCTTTTGTATCATAATACATTTTACAGGCCATTGTTCAAACACTGGTAAACTTTATTTTGCATAAATCAAACATAATTTTTCTATTTTGATCAATGATATAAAATTATCCTTAAATTACTTGGAAGAAAGAAAAAAGTAGGCATCCATAATCAAACACAATCGTGATTATGGGATAAATAATTAAGGGGCTGTAATGCTGTTATAAATCTATTTTGACAAGCACAAAGTTAGTCTGTGTATTTGTATATATTTTGTTTCTGTATTTGTATATATTTTGTTTCTGTATTTGTATATATTTTGTTTGTACATGTTTGTGGTGCCTTTGGATACGTCTGTGCTCGCTGATGCATAGGGAAATCTGGGGCTCACAGGTGAGCCTGGCTCCCCTGCAGGGTGGAGAGGTTTGGGTGTGTACACCTGGCGGTTCTGTGAACCTTTTCCTGAAACTGCTGAAGCAGGAGACCAATTTGTTCTAAAGTCAAAATACCTGGTCTACATAATTGCTCACATCTTAAATGCATGCTGAATATAATTCACTACAGAGATATAAAATGAGAGAAACTTAATTTTGAAAACATTAAATTTTCTCTAAAGAGAAACTGAAACTTATGTTTTAAAAGAAGGACAGCTTTGTGATGATGTGATTTAAGAATATGACCACAGAGATCAGCATTTTTAAAAGAAGTTTGATAAAAGTATAATTTGTGTTACAAGGCAAATGAACTGAAAACATTCTCCTATAGTGCTTTTATGGGAATTTTTGTAAAGCTGACTATGCATTTAATGCAGCACATAATGAAACTTGGACCCTTATAATTTGCTACAATAATAATCTTAAAAAGGATATTCTTAGTTTCTGTTCTGATCTCTTTAAATGCATTGCTAAGTAATTATGTCAAGCTTATACTGACAAAAATTGTCAGACAATTAGAGCCATTTAATTTTTTTTTTACTATTTTCTTCTATGCACATTTTGCTTTGTCTAGTTTTCTTTGTTAAACATTTTTATAGCTCTGTCAGTTAAGTTTGAGGCATAACATTTCTTCTACTTTCCTTTGTTTCTTCCCTATCATTCGTTTTAAACTGGGTCACTCTAATTTCATTTTGTTGCTTTCTGAAGTTTATTGATTTCAAAATAAAGAAGTTTGCTGCCATTCAATGTTATATATTATGCCCAAAATACAGTTTTTACAGCCCTTAAAACTAAGTACGAGTATATGTATATGAAAAACTATTTTTTTCTTGCCTAGTGAGAAACAACATAATTCTGCTCAAATAGGCCCTTTTTTTTTTTTCTGGAGCAAAATGGCAACTCCTTTCTTATCTTCTGCCTTTCATCTGGCCAAGGAGAGTCAGAAAATTGAAGGGTTGTCCTTTGAAGAGTACGTGGACTTTGCGTGTGAGGTGACTGCAACCTTGGCCCGATTACGGAGGCTGATTTATTTAGCAGAGGTTATTTATTATAGAAAAGGAGACAATGTGCTGAGTAAAGGAGTTAGAAACAGGAGATTTTAAATCATTTCTTCCGTATACAAGATCTGTGATCTTGAGTAAGTTATTTAACTTCTCTCCGTCTTACATTATGACAAACTGTTTTAGATGAAGTGCTAGTCATTGATTAGTCATTCCATAAAATTTTCCATGCAGGTTATGATTATTTAAGGTAGATTATTGAAGGTAGATTACATATAGCATCAGAATTGATTTAGTGTTTCCCTTTACCCTGATAGCTCCACATGAGATGATTTAAGCCTAAAAAAAAAGAAAACATTCTACTTTCTGTTGCAGATTTTTGGTTTGTATTTCTTTTTCTTCATAGAATAGGTCCTCAAATGTCTTTGAAGGGTAATGGAAGGATCATTAAATAGGAATTATCTCCCTATATAAAAATGAAAATGACTAACCCTTGTTTCTCATCCTTTTTCTCAGTTTCAGATTGATGAGGTCCATTGCATTAATCTAAGGCTGGAACAGTTTGCGAATGACAATGCCCATATGTAATCAATTGGATATAACCTAACAAATAATCCAATACCTTTGCTTTCATATGTATAATGCAAATTTTATAAGTAAAAACTGAACAGACATACATAATCAAAATTGTGGTTTTCCTGCAAAAGGAGATAAAATACTAGTTTTAACATACAGAAGAAACAGTAACTCAAAATTTTAAGATGGATTTGAGGTGAACTATCACTGACTATTCTAAAAAAGAATTACAGATGCTTTTTAACTAATTTTTAATGAATACACTAGAGATAAGAATTTTATGACACACAGTGTTATTTATTTACTGGCACACCATTTTACTCATTTACTTGATTTATGGAGAAAATTGTCATGTGATTTTCACAAGCCAAGTTGCACTTAACACTTTAAAATACGGTATTGATTAGGTATGGCAGTGAATTTTGAAGGTTACCTCATTTAGAGACTTCTGAAACCAAATTTTAGCTCTGAGTTAACAGGGAAAGTACGAGAATTATCTTAGAGAAATTGTAAAATTGAAGTTAGTAAACTTCTAATTTGTATCACACAATAAGCAGCGTTCAATTTTAAGTAAAATGTGATTTCACGTGTAATGGGAGTATATTGATTTTACTCTGTGTTAACATTTTATTGAAATAATTGTATATTCACGTGTTGTATGTCAACATTTTTCAGACAACTAAACCAGCATATACAAAGATAGATAATTTAGGAAGAAATTTATTATAAGATATTGGATCTTGTAATTAAGAGGCATGACAGGTATCGTGATGGGGACCCATGCCGGTGACTTAGAAAATCCAATGGCATTGTTTGAAGGCCTGAGTTTATGGTGCGGATTCCAGTTCAAGTTGAAGGTCTAGGGACAAGGAGGACTGGGGGTAGGAGAAGACTAATGCCCAGCTAAATCAGCCAGGCAGAGAGTGCGTTCAACCTGTAGCTTTATACTCTGGACTTGTAGTAAAAATACTACCTTTTCATGTTTGATAATCACCATCGTGCAAGTAAAATATTTTTTATATTGAGTTACTGTTGTTGGTCACTGTGCTGGTGTTGTTTTACAGGCATTAGAGAAACATGTACCCTTCCTCCTGTCGCCACTTCTGTACCTCAGTTACTATCTTCAGTCAGTGCTTATAGTTCTTCATTATCATACATTCTGCAGATTTAAAATTCAGTCTCTTTATTAAACTATGCTTTAAGTTAAAGCCTGTAAAACATGTTATTATTATTATTATTACTATTAATGACTATTACTATTGTGGTTGATACCGTTATGCTTGGTCTAACTAGATGTATTTTATTTACAAGGAAGGGAGAATGGGATTTGCATTCTGCAAAGTGGGATTTGAAAGGATTTATGTGCTCAGGAGCCTGAGGAGAAGTTAAGAGCTTCCAGGACTGGGCACTCCCTCCTCTCCATCCTCTCTGTGGTGGAATTTCTCCCTTTGCACATCTGCTCTGGCTGTCTCTCCACTGGAGATTCCAGCTTACACTGGCCCCTTGAATGTAAGCTCTGGCCCAGTCTCCATCTCATGTTTGCTTTGCTTGTCTCCTCCCACTCCCAGCTGGGTGGAACAGTCACGGGCTGCTGGCCTACCACTGGATGACTCTTTTCTATGAAGTTTGTTCACCACCAGCTGAGGGGCCAGGGCTGGGGAGATGGGGTTCTGTGATGTGTCTCTCGGGATGCGGGTGAGCATGTGTGTCTGAAGATTGTAGGCACCTGAAGGCAGCTATGAAGACCCCTAGTACAACGAGTAAAGGTTACTTTCTCTTGCCATTTTCTTGTAAATTAACATCAGCTCATTTCCTTATACCAGAGAACAGATCTATTACTCAGTATCTATAGTTTATTTCAGAAGTTCATGAGGAAATTAATTTATCATTACAGGTTATAGAAACTATATAAAGCTTCAAATGTAATTAAATGTACCTGGAAGGAATATTAAGGGGATCTTAATATTCATTTGCAGAATAACTTCATAGGAATAATATATTGAAGACTTTCTGACATGACCTAACGATAACATATGAGGACACATTCTTTAAATGAGATAGAATGTTTGTAGTCAGCCAGCACATTTATTGTAAATGAGTGGGAAGTGAGTGAAAGCATGGAAGTTGAAGGACACACAGTATTAGAAAATAAAACAAACTTTGTCAAAGCGTGTATTATCTTTTGATTCAGCATCTCACTTTGCAGATACGGAGGTCTATGGATAAACCAAGGGATAAACACAATGACATGCTCTCCACTCTGAGGAAATGTAGAATTGCAGGTGCTCAGTACACAGCAATTCTGTACTCAGGCACGTGCTGTATCTTATATGGTCAGAGTAGGCTTATCTCACTCTTCTGCGCCGCCTCATGTGTATGTCCTACAAGGTTTGGGTCCATGTTTTTGATTGGGAGGTACTGCGAACATCAGGACCATCATGAGCAGCGCAGGGTGCCTCGGTGCAGCAAAGTTCCTCCACCTCAGAAACTAGACACATTGAAAGATTTTCAATAACAAGATGTGTAACAGTAGTTATGGTGGCGTGTAGTGTGAGTCCTAAATTAAGGAACAGTTAATTGCACTGCAATATGTGAACATAGAAGTTTCATTTATGTTTAAACTTCACCCTTGATGCTTCAGGAAGTCCCCAGTTCATGTGCCTGTGTGTGTAATTTCCTTCCTGTCCTTGGTCTTTGTAACTTTATTCAATGTGCTTATGTCTCACTGACTTTTTTCAAATTTAAATGATTTTTACTTATCTTTTCAAAGACAAACATTGATTTATTCTTTTAATAATGGTACTTGCCATTTTGTGGAAGTAACTAACATTTTAAAATGTCTCCCTAGAAGAATGACAAGAATTACATGATGATTTAAGTTGTCCCTAAGATGTACAATATGTGTTGTTATTTTCCCCTTAAAACCTTCCTAATAACTACTAGCTTTAAAAAACACCAAGTTTGAAAAGAACTGAAGCATACTTTCCGTGTTCTGCTGAGGACTTAGGCTGGTTTGCTCTTGTTGGCCCCTTCAAAACCCCTCCCCTCTTCTGCACCATGCCCTTGGCCCAGACACTGACGTGGGTTTTACTCAGTTGGGATCCGCCACTGAGGAGTCCTGTCAAGAGACGAAAGAGAAAAGAATGGAGTATTTGTTCTCTTGATTTCCTTCTTGAGACTATTTGCAGTTCTAATGTCATTATTCCCCTACAGGCACCCTAGACCACACAAGTAGCTTTTCTCCTAGATTCTGATAACCTCTCGTCCACCCCTTTACAAACTGGTGGCAATGGCTTCTGTGATGCTGGCCCTGGTCCTTGAACTCTCTGTCATGGTTCCCCCCTATATCACATGCAACTTTGTAATTAGTCTCTTTGTAAATAAGGTGTGACCTTAATTTGAGTGTACCATCTGTATCCTGTGGGGTCCTTGGGGAGGTTCAGTATTCTGGGCACCCCAGACAGGACTGGGAATCGAGTGAGACAGCAGATTGTGAAATTATTGCATAAGGTAATAAGAATGCATCTCATTTGGATTCTAGCCTTAGAATTGAGAAGGGTTTTCTCTTTGGCTTTGGCCTTTGGAAGACCAAAATGATGGTCTGCTTTGGCATTATTTGTGACAAATATGATCTTGTGGGTGGTCAAATACTGTGTGAGCATAAAAGAATTCAATCTAACTAAGTAGTATGTCAGGAGTTAGTCACGTCATTGAATTTATTCTTATTTTATGAACATTGCCTTTCAAATACATGTAAGCTCTGTAGGTTTATCTTAAAATAAATATCTTCTCATTTTTTGGTGTGTTGAAGTTCTGTAAAGTGATGTGGACCTATCATTGTATTAAAGCCGTAATATGATATGTTATTATATAATAAAGTACCTTTAAGTTGTATATGAAATTAATAGCTTTCAAATAGTTAAACATGATCCAGATTTACCACTCAATAAAAATATTAAGAAAGTGCATTTCCTAGATCTCTTAAGGAGCATGTATCCTCCTTTTCAAGCCTAGCATGTATCAATAAAATATTAAATAGTTCAAAGCCACAATAAAGGATAGGTTATCCCAAAATTATAATTTACATTGAGTTATTTAATGTGCTAATATCCATGATATCAAAATATTCTTCATAAACCATATTCAAAATACATACAATTACATATATGGGCTGGGAGTTTTCAACAAAATGTTGTTAGAATTCTTCCTATTTTAATAATGAATAAAACATAGAATGTCAGTGTTGTTACCTCAGATTTTTATGTGAACAAAACTCAGGAAATATAAGACAACCCCCATGATCAATCATATTGCACATAAATTTTGGATAGTCTTACATTGCAGCTTCATTTTGTGATTAAATTTTTGTCTCTCAGGATCAGCCTTGGGGAGTGTTTGTGTGAACTGCAAAATAATGGACCTATAAAATTGTGAATGGGTAAGGTGTACAGTGTGTTGATTTGATGCATTTATACGTTCACCTCCATAGCATTAGCTAACACCTCTATCATGCCACGTATGAGGGGTTCCCCGCTCAAAATGGAATTGGTTTATAAGATTATATAGGTGTCAGGCATATAATTCTACAATATATCATCTGTATGAGGGGGACCCAGAAAAACTGGAATCATCTTATGGAGGGTGGGCCCCTTGTAGTACAGGCTTCCCTCCCTAGGTGGGAGTTCTGGAAAACCATCTGTATCAGCGTTACAGCGGGTGTTGTTGTGAGAGGCTGCGTTCGTCAGTGAATTTTTTGGAAGACTCTTTCAACGTGTTAGCCTGTTTCATGATGGGTGATTTATGCGTGTACCTGCCCACATTGTGCTGAGTGTTCAGCAGTTTTTTTTTTTTACTAAAAACAGCGTGACCTCCTTGCCCTACCTTCCCTGTTCATCTGATTTCATTGTAGCAACTTTGTTTGCCTAGATGAAAAAAGGCCCTGAAAGGGAAACGTTTTGCCCATGTGGAAGAGGTGAAACAAAAAAGCAGCAGAGGCACTCAAAGGCATGGAAATTGATGAGCTCAAAAACTGTTCTGAGTGGTGGGGGGAAAAGTCTCCATAGCTGTATTGCATCAAATGGAGAATACTTTGAAAGTGACTGAAGTTTAAATGTGTAAGAATAAATACACAATTTTTTAATAAATGAATTCCACTTTTGGGTCCCCCCTCATAATTATCAATATGTTTGTGGTGATAACAATTAAGATACAAACTCTTAGCAACTTAGAAGTTTATAACAGTGTTATTGACTGTAATCACCATGCTGCACATTAGATCTGTAGGATTTATTATGATTATAACCATCAGTGTTTGGTGAAACTCTTACTCAGCACTTCAATTTACAACCAGTGACCTTCATAGCTAGTGATTTTAGGCCTCAAGATCATAGGTTTGCAGTTTGGGCAGTGAGCCATACTACTGTGATCTTTTATGAGTCTTTGTTTGTTTTGTTACTTTTTAGCAAAAACTAGGCATTCAATACCTTCCGTTCAATGCAGGGATCTTAAAACTGGAAAAGTTTTTCTTTGCAGGAAAATAGAATCTTTATTTGAAAATTCAATAAAAAATAACCCCAGCAGGAGTATTTGGGAACAATTACTGTTAATAAAGACACCTACCTTTTAAAATAATTTTGTTTTCTGAAAAACTTTCTACAATGGAGTTTTGCTATTCTTAAGTTATGATGCAGTTTCATGTACAACTGCTTATTTTGGCCAGCAAAATTATTACTTTTTTCTCCCCTAAATGTCTCGATCCCATCTGCTGGCTATTAGTGCCAATCAAACACACAATAAAGAATCACATTAAAAACCACCACTGTTTTTTTTTCAGTCAGTTCCCTAAGATTCCCGCACTACTGAAATTGATGCAACAAAGATGAATATTTCACTAAACATCTATTTCTCAGGAAACTAGATGGCTGTGCCATAATGAACTTGTCTGAAACTGGGATTTCAGCATGGATGCCTGTGATGTGTTCCTCTATCTGTTTGTTTCTCTATGTCTCCATTGCTCATTGATGGCGCTCCATCACATCCTCCATTGAGATTCATCACTGCTTTTCATATATTACGTTTAAGCTGTCTGATCATGTGCTTCTGAAAGTCAACTGACTATAATTAAATGGTAAAACATGGGATTTTTTTTCCTTTTGGTTTTCTATGTATATTTCCTGTTTGCACTGAATTGCAATTCCTAGTTTAAATATGGCCATCCTGTTTACTTATTTTATCTAAGCAGCCATTTCTGAAACATAGAATAAATACTCAAAAGCCAACAAACATCAATGCAGTGACACAAAGAGTGTCAACACAATATGGTGAGGGAAGTATGGATGGCAGGATGGAGATGTAAACTACTCCTGCCTCCCAGCACGTTTCTACTCAAGGTCTGGTCTGAGGACCTGCCTGTAGCATCCGCAGCCACTGGAAGGTTACTGGAAACATGGCATCCCAGGTTCTACTGGAACCTAGGCCATGAGAATCTGCTGTACACAGTTTCCCAAGGGATGTGCGTGTGTGTATAAGGTCGAGAAGCTTGGGATCTCTCTTTTTTCCATTCTTTGGGTCTTTCTGTCTTCAGTTGTCAGATCTGATTGTTTTTTATATTTAAGATATGTAGATTTTTAATGTGAAGGTTCTTAATTTTAAAAGGTTGTTTAATTCAGTTTTTGTTGTTGTTATTTTTTTCATATTTCCTGGGACCAACAAAGCAAACTGAAAATATCATTAGGTCTGGGAGGCCACCTATTTGCAAAATGTTCTGAAACGTGCAATGTCCAAAGTGAAATGTAGATAGCCTTATTCTTGTATTTTCAAGAAATGTCAACATCTAAATAACTAAGTGAAACTGTTCATAGTAAAGAATCAAGTATTGTCATCAGTAAATATGCCAACACTTATTTTGTTTTTAATAAATGCCACTCCAGATATATGCATGCTTTGTCCTTTGCCTATTTCAGTTTGTCCCAAATGTTATAATGTACAGTGAGTGAGGCCATCTCTGATGAAGGGTGAAAATGATAGGCCCCCCAATGCCCCACTTTTTCTGATTTTTCTCCACAACAGTCACCACCATCAGAAGTCTGTAAGTTGTTCTACTTGTTTATTTCCTGCCTCTCACTACTAAATCCTTAGTTTTTGTTTTTTTTTTTACGAAGGTGCTTTTAATCTTTTTTTTTCCTACTGTATCACCAATCTGAGTACAATGCTTGATACATACATAGTAGGTTCTTAATAGTGGATGTGGCACAAATGGATTACATCCTTACTTCAAAATTGTGTGGCGCTACTCACTTACCTGTAGGTTAGTTTGTTTGTTTCATGGTAGTACACAATTGAAGGTGAGTCTTCTTTATTCTATAGTTTCTTGCATACATGATGTACCTGTGGCTTATTTACTCCTTTGCCATCTTGGAAATTTTGCAACTATATTACCTTACTTCCAAATTTGCCTATCACATAGTATCTTTGATAAGGGGCACCCATATCTTCTTTGATAACTTTTTATTGTTAGTGTTAACCATTATTTATCAAATTTATTTTAAATTGAATAATTGAGTGGTGCTATGTTACTTGGTTTAAACAAAACCAAGAAAAATCTTATGCAGTATAGTGAAAAAATACAATTATTCTTAGAAAAGTTCTTCCCCCTAAATCAGAATGGCAGTGCATATAATCTTAACTGCTTCATGGAATATTTTATGTTTTACTGAGAATAGTAATTATTATTCCAAGTACTACTCAGTTATCATTCTAAGAAAGATTTGAAACTTTGATACTTTCTCAAGTACACCCGTTAACCACGTAATTATATGACACTGAAGGATTACTGTAGGCAGAATATATTCAGGCATAGAATGCAATTCATTACTATAATTATGTCTCAGTATTCAAGAGATAACTTTTAAAAAGACCTTCCTTATTTATTATTTTTTCATTTTTATAAGCTGCTGTGAAGATGCATGCAGGAACATCTTGAAAGCTACTATTCATTTACATACTCTCTGTTTATTAGGAATTGCTTTTAGATGCCTCTAGTATTAATATATAAAAGGGAGCTTAACAATTAGTTACTCAATAAATATTTGATAAGTCATGAGTAATATAAAACTGAATTTCTGTTAGACATATTTATTTGTGCATAGAATTGGTAAGTCCTTGCACTGAGTTCGTGGTGCAAGGTGGGCAACTTGCTTGGGATGAGGAGGCTGTTGATGCCCTCTGTGAACAACACAATATGGAGCTGATTAAGAGGTCTTTTGACTCAGAGTTAATTAAAATGTACTCTGCTGCATTGCCAAATGTTTCCGCTGTGCGGACAAAAAATAAATCTTAAGGGAGAAAAATTCTGAACTATCACTTAATCTACTTCAATGAGTGAGGAGACATTGATTTCTTGTAATAACTTCTTTTGAACTGAATTTCATTTAAATATTAAAAAGAATTTAAATATTCTAATATTTTATAATGTATATGACTAAGATAGAAGAGTTTACTAGAATAAAGATTTAATTAATGTTACCTTTCAGTTTTAGTGGGAATATCTATTAGCACGTACAGTTGTTTTTTTTTTAAATTTCACAAACAAGGGCAACTCATCATAGCCCTCTGCTTTGCAGTAGAAGACACAAAGATGAGAAGGGTTTCTCAGAATACTAATAGAGATGTAGGTTCAGTGAACATCTGGTTAGTTGACATGCTATTTATATTTTATGATATTAATATTTTAAAGTGAAACACAAAATATAACATCAGAAGAGTGAAGTAAATTGAGAAATCTAGGGTAAGAACATGACTTCCTTGAGTCTTACTTAAGCCATGTAAATGCATGCAATATATAATTCAAAATTGTACGTGTTCCAAAGATATTGAACTGAAATATAACTCCATTGGTATATTAAGAAAATAATATTTTATTTTATATCCCTTGATAGGTATGTTTTTATGATTGTCATTTGTTAGGTACATTTAAAAAACATTTGTACAAAATACTAAAACGGAAATTACAATGTCAACTACAGATATTTAATAGACTTTTGTAGCAATGAGTCAAATATCAAGGACTTGACATTGCTGCAGCTTTCCTAATCTTTAATAACTTTAAATAACGAGGCCAGTTCAAAGGATCAGGGTTTGCAGGACGATCAGAAAGACCGTTGGTTATGCCAGGAGAATCAATCAGTGAGATAAGGAATATGGGCAAGGCATAAATGAAGTAATGCGCAACAGCAAGCTTAGGGTACAAATGACAACAAAGCTAAGTGAGATTGTGCCAACTGACTTCTGATTATTCTGTTCTTTACCCTCTTCTCTGGATTAGCATGCCTCTTATTTTTGGAAATACCTCCCAATCTTCTCTAGGCAGGAATCCAAGGGCAGTAGCTCTCAACATTGTCACCAGTACAGAAGTGGACATGTGTTCTAGACCCATCCCGTCCTTGTTAAAGATACCTCCAAGTGGAGATGGTAGGGAACAGCCCATTCCTCTTCACATCATGGTCTGATAGGACAGGGATATGAAAGGGTCTGGTAGACAACCCTTTAAGGAAACCAAGAGAAAGGATAATAAAATCACTGCTAGCGTACACGTTGGCCCTGCCCTATTAATCCTCAGCTTGACCCCTCCCCACCTTTTCCATGATATGATAACACTAGCTAATGATTCTTGCTTACAATGAAACTAGATTCATTCTTTAATCTTCAGTTGGAGTCCTGACTAATGCATCTTCTGTGGCAAGAGCAACTCTTAAATGTGCTGTTTGCGGCCAGACTGTGTATTAGGATGGACTGTACTGAACTCCCGGTTTAAGGTATTGGGAGAGAGGAAACAAACACAATACAGGAAATTAGATGTAGAACTTAAAGGATGCTAGAAAGCATCCAGTTCAATATCCATGTCATTCATTGATAATTATACAAAAGTGCCCCAGATATTTTATTTTTAATGAGATGACCTGTAACAGTGAGAAATTGTAATGGTGGGAAATTGTAACCCACCCACTCTTCTTTTGACATTGTTTCTGTAAGTGTTGCCTCTAATATGTAGCTTGTAGATGAACAGGATGTTTGTGTAAGAATCCTAAGAATGGACTTCAAAAGATACAGACCCAGCGATCTTCAAGCAGCCCAGCTCTGGGAGATTTGCTGACCTTCACCTTGGAGCCAGAGCGACATGAGGCTGGGATGACTTGAAGCTGGATGACTAAACCAGGATGGCGCACACCGGATGTCACTTGCCTTATTAGAATGGACTGTACTGGCCTGCACTTAGAGAACTTTGCAGGCTTCCCCCTCCATCTCTGTTCTGCCCCCCTCTCCCTGCTTATAAAAAACCTTTGCCTCCACTAATAGGTGGAGATGGGCTTTGTGACCTGAGTTCCCCCATCCTCCAGGTGGCAGGCATCTGCAAATGAACCACTTCCCTTTCCATCAGCACCAGCCTCTCCAGTGCTGGCTTTGGTAGCAGCAGGTAGCTGGTCCTGCTTTCGTTTACAGGTCCGCCACATTTAATTAATTATTCATCGTGTTGAGTCTCAGATTGAGAATCCCAAGACTTTTCACAGAAAGCTACTCCTTTCAAAACTCTCTCTTGGTCTAGTAGAAGACTGTGATCAAGTTAAAAGCAAACATACGGTACATGTTCAAGTTTTGTCTTCCTCTTAGGTCTCAGTCCACCAAGGTCTGCCACGGTTATTTCTTAGATCTTGCTGATCTTCTAAGCAGGATCCAGGAAGTTATTGTTAAATATATGGATTCAGGGTGTGTCTCCCTCCTTCCAGCCTAACATTCAAACTCTCTTTGCAATATTCTTTCCCCTCTGGTTTTAATCTGGGATACATTTTAAGGATTGTTTTCATAGCTAAGATGAATATGTATATTTTTTTGTAAAAAGGGAAAGTTCATTTAGAAAGTCACAGAGGTAGAAGAGGTGAGTGTAGAAGAAACTGGCTAAGGAAACAAGTTAAAGCAAAAAAGGGTGCTTGGATTTTAGGGGAGAGAGGATGAGAGACAGGGATGAGAGAGGGAGGAGAGGTTGTGACCTTCTGGGACAGAGGGAGAGAGAGCAGACCCTGGAGAAAGAAGGGGTTGGGGAAAGGGGTGGGCGTACTCCATAGAGAGAGATGCTTGAAGATAGTGTTTTGTTTTGAGTGTATGTGTACTACAAAGTATCTTTCTGAAAGGGTATTAGGTGCGGCATTATTTGAAAGCTTATACATGTATAGATATAACTGAACATGTTTGAAGACAATTCTCAAAGGGTAGATTAACTATAAAGATATAAGAAAATTCAAATTAAACACTTCTAATTGGCAAAATTTCCACAGGGACATTCATCATAATCAGTGAATAATGAAGGATATTGGTGCACATCAGAGGCATAATTGTTGACTTCTAAAAGAAGTTTAAGTTTATCTGAGCATGGTATTCACCATTCAAAAGGAATTAGCTCTGAAAGAAAGAAGGAGCTCCTACCCTTTGCAACAGCTTGGATGGAGCATTATGCTAAGTGAAATAAGCCAGGCAGTGCCATGGCTTATGATCTCACCTTTAACAGGAACCTAAACAACAAAACAAAGAAACAAGCAAAATATAACCAAAGACACTGAAATAGAGGACAGACTGACAGTGACCAGAGGGGAGAGGAGGGAATTTCAGGGGACAATGGGAAGGGTTTACAGGAACAAATCCCATATGATCTCACCTTTAACAGGAACCTAGACAACAAAACAAAGAAACAAGCAAAATATAACCAAAGACACTGAAATAGAGGACAGACTGACAGTGACCAGAGGGGAGAGGAGGGAATTTCAGGGGACAATGGGAAGGGTTTACAGGAACAAATTTAAAGGACACATGGACAAAAACTAGGGGGAGGGTGGTAAAGGGAGGGACATGGGGAGGGTTGGGTGGGTGGGCTGGAATGGTAGTAAAAGGGAGAAAACTGTACTTGAACAATGATTAAAATAAAAAAAAATAAAAAAAAGGAATTAGCTTACTCTGGCTGGTAGTTCAGTTGGTTAGAGCGTTGTGGAAAGACAAACCAATGTTTCTTTCCTCTGTCTCTCAAATCAATAAATAAACAATTTTAAAAAGGAATTAGCTCATTAGTATTCTCTATATGAATTTATGAATTAACAGTTGATTAGTTCAATATGACCTCTTTTATGAAGTAGACTTGTATGTCTTGAGAAATATAAAGCCAATTCAGGTTGTATTTGTGTTATAAGAAGTAAGGAATATACCAATTCTAAAATGCAAGCACAACTTAATTGTTAAAGGATATAACTCAACAAATAGTTTTCTTCAAAGCATGTATGCTCCAGCCAAATCTTTTCATTTGGAGATCATCTATCTATCTACCTATCTATCTGTCTGTCAACTCTCTATCCATCCGTCCGTCTATCTATCTATCTGTGACACAGCAAACTTCACCTTTAAAATATATACAGAAAGGGAAAAGAACATAACATATATAGTTCAGAAGTGTATTCCAAAAACTAAATATAGAAGAAAAAATAAAGTGAAGTTAAATAAGTAAGTTCTTTAAGGGAGAAAGGCTGATAAGAAGCTATTTGCAATTCTACAAAAATGAAGGTATTGTATACTTGTGAAAATATAAATAAAAGCAATGGAACACTAGTTTTCCTAAGAAAAATATCAGGAAAGTCTCAAGTATCACCTATGAAAGAAAATCATGATGGCAGGTTTTATCGTTTGTTTCTGATTTCACGCAAGTATCAACCTTCCACAGTATCTTTCAGAGAGCTGTGATTTCATCTTTTTGTATATGTATTGCTAATATAACACAGTATCTTACATACAGTGGAACTCATTAAGGGTTAGCTATTGAATATTATACTTTCCCATCAGAAATTCACAGACGTACTTTTTAAAAATAAATGGGGAGTGAGAGACAAGAGAGAAGAAACTAATGAGGCTGATAGGTATCAAAGGCAATACAAGCAGAACATCTGTTTATGAGAAACAGAAAGTCCTTAAGTAACCAGTGGGAATATCCATGGAGATTCTTCATTTCCCTTTGCATTTGTCTTTGTCTTACTGAGAACCCTTTGCCTATTGCTGTTAATTTTATTTAATGCATTAGATAACAGTGCCACACATTCCTAACAGCAAGGGTGCTTGACAGCTTATTCCAGTTTTCTTTATCACAGACAGAATAGATAAGAAGATGACTTTAAATTTTTTAACTCACTTCTTTTTAAATTCCCAAGTGCTTAGTGTGAATTTCTTTTTACATTTCACTGGACGCAATATTAATGATCTTTTGAAGTGCATATAGGCAATCCTCCCTTTGCATGGTAGTTCGGGATCATAAAAAAGCAAGAGCATGTTGAATTTATGAGAGAAATCATAAATGTTCTGTGACATTTTATTTTTTTTGTGAAAACATTAATACGTCTCTTATTCTTGGCCATAAATGCAAAGGCATGAAAAATAGTAAAACTGATAATTATTTAGGACACTGCTTAAAACATGAGGCACATTGAGAACTGAAGTGATTTCTTTCTTTGTAAAATACTTATCTAGAGTTGTGTGAAACGTGTGTTGTTTTCTTTGTCTGACTGATGGCTTGTACGGTTAGCGAGCATCTTCCCTTTGCCTTGGTGGCCTGTCGTCATTTCTTTCCAAGTTGGGATCGGCTTCCAACATTTTATTCTCTGCTATTTCAATATCATGAAATATCTCCAAGCATTGCTTCAGTGTGAAGTTTTGTTGGTGTTATTTCTTTGGAATATATTCATCTGTTGTGTCAAAAGCAGTTTCTCCATGTGCTGATTTTTTTCTTAAGTAAATTTCTCTGGCTTCATGTTCGAAGCCTCTTCATTGGTGGCAATTTCAACATTCCTAGGTAAATTATTTCTTCTGTAACTCCACGGACCTTCTACTTGACTTTTACTTTAAGCATTATCACTTCTATTTTTTCCCTAATATTTTCTTTTGTTTCCCATTTTTGTTAAATGTCCCGTGAATTTATCGCTGAGGGACAGAGAGGCAGTACAGCCATCAGCTTGGCAGTCTGTGCATGAACTGAACAGATTCACAGTGACCAGTCGCTAATACTCTGAAAAATCGACACAATTGGCCATCGATCGTATGATAACCATCTTGGATTTGCATAATGATTTTGTGCTGATAAGCTAGCAACGGACTTTGCACCTAATGCAGTTACTGTTGGTGTACTGTACTAGCAGCATGCCCCGAACCATGTTGTGGGAGCTGATATTCCAGAACTACACTGTGGTAACAAAAATTCATGCACCGTAGAACTGTGCAGAGCAAGACTATCTGCATTTTTATTATTTGGTATAAATATTGATTATCTTATTATTTGTGTGGACATATGCAAAATTATCTAGTTTTTAACATTAATTATAACCTCTCATGTTTATTATTTTATATTGCATGCAGATTTCCATAGATGGCCCTATTTAAGCGGCACTAGCTTGGACACAGAATGGCTGCCTGTTGAGTGAGCAGTGAAAAGCCTCTCTGGTCGTGGTTTCAAGCATGCCAGTGCCTGCCAAGACAGAGTCTATGGCTTTGTGGGCCCAGAAGCTCTGTTATGCCAGAACACTGATTGTTTACCCAGACCTTCTGGGATGATTCATTTGAACCAAAAGAGCAAAAAAAAGCAACATAAGCCAAACACAAATTTGAATTGGTAATCACAAATATAACCGTGAATTAGATGCAATTGTCAATCTGGGTTAATAATAGATTTTTTGCCCAGATAGAAATCTTAACCCTACTTTCAGTTGATCACTTGATAGGCAACCAAGAGTTAGAATTAGAGGTTTCTGTCTTCAAAGAAAAAGGGAGGACAGATTCCCATTGACGTGGCCCCTTGAAAGGCAGTATACCTGACACCTAGAAACATATTCAGTGTACCCCAATATGGTAGCCATTGACCGTATGTGGCTATTGAGCACTTGAAATGTGGCTAGTACAAAATTGAAACGTGTTGTACATGTAAAATATACATTGAATTTTGAAGAGTGTAATGAAAAATGATGTTAAGATATCATTAATATTTGTATCAATCACATGTTGAAGTAATATGTGGGTATACAGGTTTAAATAAAATGTATTCTTAGTGTAGTAATTTGACCCATTTCTTTTGACTTTTTCACGAGGCTGCAGAAAGCTTAAAATTGCTCGCTATGACTCCCGCCGTATTATCAGGCATCGCTGTTCCCAAGCCACAATGCCTAGGTTCAAGTCCCATCTTCACAATGCACATGCAGAGTCACACTGGAACTGACATTTAACCCCTTTGTTCCTCAGTTTCCTTACTTGTCAAGTGGAGAAAGAACAGTTTCAAAAGCATAAGGACAGAGTTAAGCTTAAATGAGCATTAGTTAAGCACTGTATGTCCCTTGTTATTGTTGAGTGTTGATTGATATAGGAAAAGCACTAGCTATTTTTTTCATGTAAACTCTTTTTGTATTTTTATTTTCCTGCAATCAGCACCATTGACTCTTTCCAGTTATGTTGCTGTATAATTGGGTTGGATTACACTTTTTTACATCAGCCACATCAAGGCATGTTTTCTTAGCAATACACACAGGACCGTTGATGGAGAGTTGAAACGCGGCCCAGTTTCATCACCAAGGTGTTTATATCACATCGTGAACATATTCACATACTATGTCTTTTTCTTTGCTTCCATGAATGGCTATCCACGGCCATTTACTATATATTACAAAACACATGTAAATGTATAAATTGTGTGTGTGTGCATATGTTTTAATTTTTATTACTATCTTTACCAAATCATGGCTTTTTTCTCACTTTGTGCCCAAATAATGGGAGCTCTTTCTTGAGATTACTAAGAAATGATTACATTATTTTATTATTTAGTGTAAAAATAATTTAATGTTTACATTTAATATAAAGTTAAATTTAACATAATTATTAAATCAAATTTTATATACAGGAATTAAGATTTAATATTAGTACATGATTCTAGGATTTTTATTATAGTGATAAATAGCTATAAGTTATAGTTTCATTGACTGATGAATTTAAATTTTAGACATATTTTTGAAAACATTTTTACCTTGGGAATAATTAATAAATGTAGTTAGATTATGCAGACTTCTGTGGTATATGAAGTCTATGTACTTACATTCATTTTTGCTTTGTTAGTACTTCTCTGTTGTTTATGTATGTTGAGCAAACAGTTCTGTTAGATATCTGTAGTATACTTTTGTATACTTTTGCATCTCTTTTTTAATTGTTGTTCTAGAACAGTATTCCTATAATTGGAATAATCATAATGAAAAATAGCTATTCTTTAAAATACAGGCTTCCAATTGATTTTATGACTAGTGTTTTTATACTGTTAATTTTCCAATATTCTGGGTTTCTGATGTAGTCATAACATATTATTCATAGTTAACCACATTTATCTTTCATTACCATTATTAAGAACATGAGATTTTAGTACAGTTTTTATATCTGTTATTAATTTTTTTCAGTTTGGAATATTCTAATCCTGATGTTATTACTTTCTCTTGTAAAGATTTCTTTCAATCCTAACTCATTTTACTTCTCATTATATGATTATTTAATTTATCTGTTAATACTAGATGGTAATTTCAGTTAGAGTTTTCTTAAAGTCTAACTGTACATTATGAATTGAATTTGAATGTATTGTGGCAGTAATAACCTCAAAGTACCGTAATGGGTTTGTTAAGCATGACCTCCCTGCCGGAAATCATGTTGCCTGTAATTAATCAAATCGTACCTTGCCAGGTGTGCATTTGCCATGCTCCCTAAATACGTTTCCATGAGTGCCGCGCTACAGCAGATGTTAGCATTTGTCACTCTTGATTCATCTTCTGTTGTTCATTTCATAATACATTATGCGGTGCAAGTATCCAGTAAATAAACTAACAATACTCATTCGAAAATAGAATAGTTTGTTTATTCCAGTTGAGTTTACTAGTTATCATTATTGGAGTTTCCAAAACTCTTTCCTCTTAACTATGTCACTTAACTTAGTATTCTTGCACCCAATATGTAGGTGGGAAATAATTATTATAAAATATCATATAGCTCAAACTTTACAAGCCCATTTTACAATTTTTTCAACTTTATTGTTTTTAATCATGTGAAGAGGAAATAAGAGTGTCTGTAGTAACAGCCATCCACATGAAAAGGTGTTATAATCAATCCCAGGAGGAACACATTGTATCACTGAACTGTTTAATGGGTTTTGCAGGTAATGGGAAATTATTGCAATTATAATGAATCTTAAAATGTGCCGAATTCTAAAAGTAAAGAAAATAATTTAAGGTGTATATCATCAGATGGCATTATGACATATGTGAACAATTTCAATATTGTTATAGATTATTGTTATTGATTTGGCTTTGCAGCATGGAAACAGTTAAGAGCACAGGAAAAAATATTTCCTTTTCTTGGTAATTTTAAGTAAAATGCAAAATATTTGTCTAACACTGTTATAATTGTGCAGGTGCAGGTGATTGAATAAAACCCAAATGTAGCTTTAAAAAATTTTTTAAAACATACAAATTATTTCTGACACTGCTTAATGGATCAGAATATTTATTGGCATTTTATTTTCATAAATATTTAATTAATAAGGTATTAGATATTAAATAGTTTACTCTAACTATAAGCTAAGGGGAAATTCTTAATAAAAATGGTACTTGTTAAATGTTACTTTATTTCCCTGAAAGTTCTGATTTCATGGATGTGCAGGAGACAATAATTACTTTCTCCACTGAATGCACAGTATTAGGCATTACTCAGTTGATGACTGTTGTGGAATATAGTTCTGACTGGAATTATAACTGTGCATTTTTTCCTATGCCCGGCACAGACCTTTTTGTGTGTGATATCTGTATCACATGGATATCACACCACACAAATACTCAGGAATAGTTATAGTTTACATACACTTATACTCATGTTTTTACATTTATTGGGATTATAACACTTTGAACTCTACTGTGTTCAAGTGTCAAAGAACAAGTAAACATTGATGAACCATTTTAGGTTTCCCTCTTACTATGGCAATATGCAGTTAGTCTAAAAAAATCTCAGAAATGCAAATATAAGTGATTGATTAGAGCAAAAATGTCTTGATTTCTACAATATAAATCTTTAGAGTTTAATTTTATAGAAGTGAAAGTACATGTATCATACAGCTCTAAACTATCTTCAATATAGTTTTGTATGGATAGCATTTTTGCTGAATGTTTTCATTGTATATTTTTGGTTTTTGTCATTTCTTTGGCAACATTGAATCAGTTGTTGGAAACCATGTCTGTAAAGTTGTGCATTTGTATTACTATGTAAACACTACTTTATATACATATAATCGTAATTTCAATAATCTCACTGTTTTTTTAACTATTTGAGCCTATCAGCTTTTTTTCTATGCTTGTCTTCATGACAGACCTATTTTGCAATGCGATGCATTTCAGTATGTATTTTTATAGAACTACTATTATTATTCTTACTCACATCTGATTATAGTTAAATGTCTTCCAGAACAGAAGGGACACAATTAGTTTTGAATATGTTACCATATTTTAGGTATTGTGCTTAAGCACTTTAAACTTCTATCGCATTTATGCTTTTATTAGCTCTGTTAAGGAGGCATTGTTATCCTCATTTTATAGACAAGTAAATTGAGGCTCAGTGGATTGGGCTGAGGAATTAGTTCCATTCCATTTTAAAGCCAAAACATTTTCTATGATGTGCTCTGAAATGTGAAAGGGATGCTCTTTATAACTTTTTCTAAACATTCATTAACTGCAATGGGCAGGGATATAAAGATTGCCAAAAATAAAGTTTGTTTGTTTTTTTTTTTTAAATTCAGTGTTGCGTAAAGTGGATTCATCTAGGACACTGATTTTTACGTGAGCAATTGCTAGAGGATGATGAAAGTAAAAATTTTATGCCTGAAATGGCCACGCACAGGAAGAGCGAGGGGGTGAGGTTTGGTGATAATATGTAGAGAATGGTAAGAATCAAAGAAGAACCCACGCCCAGGTGGAATACCCATCCACGAATCATTTGTTCGCTTGTGACGCAATAGATGTGTATTGATGAATTATCACTGTCTTTCATGCAATGTGTTAGACAGTATCCAAAAGCCCATAGTTGGGAGGAAGAATAAAACAAACCAAAGTGAGAGAGGAAGTCAAACATGAGGATCAGTAAACAGATTTCTAAAGCACAGGAAGGTGAATCCTGGATGATACCTTGAGTGGCGGTAAAGCGTATCTATTTTGCCTTATTGATCATTAGTTTTAGCTTAACCTGGCTCAACAATCTACAGTAAATGCAGAAATGAGATGGACTCTGAAAATGGGGAGTTTGCTAATTTTAGATTGTCAAGGGCCAGAAACAAAATTGTCAGTGTCCCTCCATTTCCTTTCTTTCCATGCACCTAAAGTTCACAGCAGACATGCCATTTCACCTGATCCACCAGGATATACTGTTTGTGCTGCTGACCGAAACTTAGTCCTGGCACTTTTGCTTATGTTGCCATTTTTTACTTTGTTTTCTTTACTTTCCTTATTGCAAAAAAATTCTATCTAGCCTCTAGCCACTTATATTTCAACTTGATTCCTTTGCGTTGGCTGTAACTTGAAATGATTATAGCATCCTGTGATTTTTGCTGACCAACCTAGATTAAGGAACTAAGCAACAATTTATTTATTATTATATATTTTTTTACTTTCCTTCCTTTTTTCCTTCTTTCTCTTTCTTTTCTTCATTTTACCTTTTTCCATATCAAAACTGACCAATGTTTTTTATACTCCAGGATGGGGGCTTGAATAGCCAAACACAAAGAACAAAATATTAAATTGTTAGCTTTCAAGTGTAAAATAAGATTTTAAAAATTCATGGCAGGGACGGCAGGTTTAAAAGGTTTTCGAGTTATAAGGCCACGAGAGAAGAGGAGTTTGTGTGTTTTATATTTGATCAATAAAAGAGAAGCCCCAAGGAAATCTCAGCATTCAGTTTATGAGATAATATCAGGAGGGATCAGGAGATTGCAGGATGAAGGCGTGGAAGACCAGAAACCATAATGAGCTGTAGGTATGTCAGTAGAAGCAACAAGGGTAGATGCCTGTGACCCACCAAAGCCAACACAAGGCATATCTCAGTGGATGCCAGCATTGAATGACAACTCCAGGAAAACAAGATATTTGCCTCCAAAACCGTGGTGCCATGTGTCATCATTTCACTTCTGATATGAGTACAGGAATATGGGCATGACTAAGGTAAACTGCATTTGCCTATATTAAGTTTGCTGTTATCTGCCAGAAGGAATCTCACGAAAGAGAAAACATTTAGTAATAGAAACTATTCTAGCATTTCTCAAACTTGAGTCTCGTCTCCCAGAATATGAGTATTTAGTGTACTTGGCCACTAGTTCTGCCTAGACTGCCTGCCCTCTTCACCCTTTGCTTGCTTAGTTTCTCTAGCCTGTGACTTCTCCCAGCCACTCTGCTTGTGTCCTCCTGCTTACCTGGGCGGGGCCTAGACTCATGGGTACAGATCCATTTCTTTGGAACCACATTTCCTTCAGGAATTTCTTTACCACTTCATCTGTCTGAATGTATCAGATATTATTTACTAGGATCCAATTTGCCAGTCCCTTGGATTCTAATGAATTTGATCTGTCACATTGCCTTACTGAGTATGCCCTAAATATTCAAACAATAATCCTCAATGAAATCCAAACAGTGTAGTGATTGTGAGGACAGGCTATATATATAATATATCATACTATCTTTTTTCCTAAGTAATTTAAAAGAGAATGATAGTAGTTACCTAATATGAATCTATAGTATTACTCTAAAAATGCTTCATACACATTATATCATTTAACCTTAGAATCATGCAAATGTATTTATTTAATACATATGTATTAATCTTTCTTTGCATATTTAATACATATGTATTAATCTTTTTTAAAGTAAATTTGCAGAAGAAAACACACCCAAAAGCTGTACACACAATAGATGATAAATACATGTTGATTGAACATAGGAAAGTATGTATAAACATGTAACAAACATATAATCATAGCTAATTATGAAACATAAGCTATGTTTTATTTGCCTTGTCCTTTTCCTTCTGTGATTATGATTGCATAGATACCACTTTTCACTTTTGGAACCAGAAGCAATGCATGCTACCCCACTTATAATGACACGTGAGTGTTCTCAAGGAATCAAGGTGGGCACAATATCGTCAGTCGGCTTTCTGAGTGGGGTCGGACCAGCAACGGTGTTTACCAGCTGTTTGACTCTGGACAACTCACTGACCTTCTCTCCATGCCTCAGTTTCTAGTCTGAAAAATCACCATAACATATGTAACATGTAGGGTTTTGAGGATTAAACAGTATAGCACGAAGTGCATAGTAAGCATTAAATAATTGTTTGTTTTGGTTATAGATACTCATAATTGTGAAGCTATCTTTTATTTAAAATCTCTTAACTCTTAGAGTAAAAGATGGTGCAATTTTTGGACAAGTAAAACAAAACCTATTTATGACTCACTAGCTAATAATAATGTGTGATATATTTAAATGCAATCATTTTTTAAGAAAGTCAGGAGTTTTCTGACTTGAAGTAACTAGAATAATAAATGCAGCAGAAAATGAGGGGTGAATTTAGGTAGGTTCTTGCTCAAATCCTGAACAAAGACAGAAAGTTAATTAAAGATCATTAGTTTTGCAATCCCATGTTTATTTTTTAAATTTATACAAGTCTGCTACTTAAAAACATAGCTTTGACAATTAGTGGTATTTACCAAATATTTTTAGCTCTCACCTGTTTGGGTATGTGGTAGGATTACATTTACCTGCCTTTGAATTTAGGCCTGGGGTTTTACAAGCTTCGACCAATCAAGTGCAGGGAGTGGCCCTGGTCACTGGTTGTTGGTTTTTTTTTTTTTTTTTTTTTTTTTTTTTTTTGGCACTACTCTGATGATTGTTGCAGTACCAGTCAAGGGGAAGGTTCCATCATCCTGACTCTCTTGTGTGACCATGATGAGAGAGCCCCCTGCTGACTGTCACTGGAGATGCAATGAGAGCAAAACAATCCCTTGTGTTAAAACATGACACTTTGGGATTTTAGGTAACTACAACAGGGCCTGAAGTACCCCGAGTGTCACAACATTTATTCATTTATTTAGATTTTGAATCATTGCTTGCACTTATTTTACTTTTAAAGTTATAAAAATGTATACTTGAGTATCACACAATACAATAATATAAAACTTTTCATTACAAATGCTACCTGTAAATCTCAATTTACAATGTTGCAGGAACACGAGGGTTTTGTTTAATCTAATATAATTTTTGGTAGTTCAAAACAGAGTACTTGTCAGTGTGCTTCTGGTAGAGTACAGAAAGCTTTAAGCAGAACAGCATGTTTGAGGAAGTTGAATTGGACATTTAATGAGATTATTTGTCACTTTAGTTACTCATGGATATGAATCACAATAATTACAATCCAAGATGAAATTCTAGAGCATTCATTAGGTGTCAAGTATGTGTAAATCACTGTAATAAATTTTTGATAAAAGTGAAAATACTTGAAATTAGGTATCTATGATGATTTTCTAAACTAATGATGCTGAATTTTATTAAAATTCCAATAGAAAATATTAATGAATTGTAAAAACAATTTCAAAAACTTTTTTCTGTGGCTCACCCTGGTTTTGGTTTAGAGATTCATTTGCAATGAGAGAAAGAAATAGAGAAAGAGGGGGGGAGAGAGGAGGAGAGAAGACATTGAGTGGTCTCTGTTGTTTTCATGGAAGGTGTCAACTAGGGCAAAATGAAAAAAATCCTCGTATATAATTATGTAATATACCCTCATATCTTATCCGACTTTCGATTTTACCAGTGTATATAGTTCTGTCATAAACAGTTTTAAGCCCCATCATCTAAAGCATGCATTCTTGTCTAGTCTTTTTATCAAAGGATTCATTCTTGTGAACCAACAAGGCCTAGACCCGGACTAAAGGGAGCTTTCATCGTTTTTTAGGAAAGTGACGCTAGCTTACAGTCTCCTAGGAAACTCAAAAATTCAGCAGCTGTAGAAAGTCCAAGTTTTACAAAACAGCTATTATTGGGGGTAAAATCCTCCGAGGAAGCAATCGCTGCAATGTCACCTGATTTTCAAATTTAATCTAAGAAATCCACACACAGTATTTATGGTTAGCCACTTGCTTCAAGAAGAAAAATATAAACAAACCCCAGATTCGGGCACTTTTATTCCTTGATCTGTCTGTAACCGCAATTAAACTCAGGAAACTTAACAAAAGGCCGATTATTTGAAGGGAATAGTCATCAAATAAAGACTGAAACAAAACAAAACCAAACCCAGTAAGCACAGACAGAATAATTAGTGGAGCAGTGCAATGAACAATTAAGCGGGGAAATGTATACACAGCGAGGAGATATATGTATTTCAGAATACAAAAGCTAACAGTACTTGAAATGGCCAATGTCTCTCCATGAAATTAAGAGCTGAGCTAAATGTACTTCAAAACTGTTATCAAGAGAAAAAGAAACCTGTGATGATTTTGTACGTGTGAGCATGCCCAGCTTGTTGGTTGTGCTCTCTGTGGACGGTTAGAACAGACTGTGGAAGGCTGCTCTTAGGAATGTGCACTTCTCTCTCTCCTCGCCTTTCTGCTCTGGAAGACGGACGGGGGATGAACTTTCAGCGGCTGGCTGAACACTGCCTGGTGTGCCATTTGTGTGCCGTTTGTGTGCGTGTGTATTACTGACTCCTTCGGCATCAGTATATCTTGTTGAGAAACACGTTTGGTTTAACAGTGAACAGTAAATTTTAGTATCATTTCCCTGTCAAAAAAAAATAAAAAACAACTGGAGAAATAAACAGGGTCGTGGAATTATCAGCATGTTGATTCAGTGCTTGCCACAACAGAGTAGAAAAACCAAGAGAAATGTCTTGGACATCCAGCGGATCTAAGTCTAAAATTGCTTTTTGTTTCGGCCTTACTTTTGAGATTTTGGTCAAGACAGTTAATTTCTCTGAAATTCAGTTTTGTTATAAGAAAAATACAGATATTTTAATGACCTCTGAAGGGTTTAGGATTATTTTTAAATGAGATGACGTTCTACGTTTTCAGTAAATGCTATCATCTCTTTTCCTCTCTTTACAAGGTCACTTAAATAAGTTCTTTTCAACCAGCGTTATAACCTGATACACACACGCACACACACATGTATCAGTGCATCAGTGTGGTGTGCATATCTGCATGTCAAATGCAAAGTAAGACAGAAGCATAAAAGTAAGGAAAGTACTTATATATTACATAAAAAAGTTTTCTTCCATCTATTCATTTTTTTTCTCATAGGTGGGTGCTTTTGTATTCTATATAAAAATATATTGACATATATATGTATACAGACATATTTAAGTTATAACAATGCTTGCTGTTTGTTAAGCATTTGTGATAGGTATGGCCATGAACAAGAAAGAACAAGGCTGCTAGTCTTTGCTATCATGAAGCACATATTCTACTAAAGAAGAGAAAATTAGGAAGCTAATAAACAAAATTACAGGAATTAAAGTGTTTTTCAAGAAGGTTGCTTTTGACCTAAGAAGTGAAAGATACATTAGAATTAACCATGCTAATTCATCTGGGGGAAATTGTTGCAGGCAAAAAGAATAGCTCATGCAAAGTTCCTAAGCGGAGAATGAACTTGGGTCCTGTCAGGAATAGAGGGTACTGTGACAGGACAGTGTGTCACAGGGTGTGAAAACAGGCCACTAGTAGGCCCTTAATGATCCCAGCTTGTGCAATCTGTACCCCCTTTGCGCAGGGATTGGTTTGTATGATCAGTGGAATAAGGCAGAATTCGCGGTAGGCTACTTCTGAGACTGTTATAAACGGCACTGAGTTCTTTTGTGGTCACTGTTTTTTATTCTCTTGGAACGTTTGGTCTGGGAAATCCATGTTCTGAGCAGCTCATTTGAGATGCTCATGTGGAGGGGAACTAAAGACTTCTGGCAACAGTTACAAGAGTGAACTGGGTGGATCCTTCAGCTCCAAAGAAGTTTGCAGCGACAGCAATGCCAGCCAACATTTTGACTGGAACTTCATTAAAGACTTCAGCCAGGACAGCTTAGCTCCGTTTCTGCCAAATGCTTGAGTTTCAGAAATAGTATGGACTAAGAAATACTTCTTGTCTTAAGCGCCCCCTTTGGGAAGAATTTGTATGCAGCAGTAAATAAAGAATACAAAAAAAAAAAAAAGAATGGTTCAGGAGTAAAGTGACATGATGTAGGACTTCACAGACTTTGGCAGAGCGTGAATTGTGTTCTAAGTTATTCAACTTAAATTACTAAATAACTTGAAATTATGAAATGTACACATGTTATTTGACTTCACTATAAATAAAAATGAATTGAGTCTTGGGGACATACCAGTTTTGAGAAGCATAGAATTAGGATGTTGAATTAATAGGGGTAATCTGAATGTGGGTGAGAAGGCGATTCAAGTGAAGGAGCAAAAGCAGAGACAAGTGGAGGTACCTGGGATACAAACGGAGATAGGAGTGGCAAAGGATGCTCCCAATGGGGGTATTCTTAATACACACGAGCACTTTAAAATCAATAAGAAAAATAAAAGGCAAGTAACTAATGAATTTGCAAATGACAAAAATGCATCTAAAAAGGTGCTCAATCTCATTATTATTGGCAAGAAATCAATAGTAATGGCACATTTTTCATCATGCGGATTTAAAAAGGCTGATAAAACTATTCATTGGCAACACTGGAAAACTGTACACTCTCATTTATTATAGATATGAATCTAAGTTGGCATAAGTTGTCTGGAGCTAGTCTGCAAGGTATGAATTTGTTCCAGGGATTCCACTTCTAGGAATTTACACTAATGAAATGTTTGCAGTATTAATAAACACTCATTGTCCGTGGAAGTCTTTATATTGGTGGGAATTTGGAATTTATAAGCTCATCATGTTACATGTAATAAATGATGCTTATAGCAGAATGTTGAGTAAAATAAATGTTTGAAGATGGTATATTTTTAAATTAATCCATGTTATGTAAAACAGTGCACATCCATGCCATAGACTCATGATCTGTGTGTGGCGGGGGAAAGAGAGGGAAGGAGAGAGCGAAGAAGGGAGAGAAGGAGGATGGGAAGGAGAAGGAAGGAAGGAAGAAAGGAGGGAGGGAGATTTGGAAGAATGTTCAGCAATTATGAATAGTTCTGAATAGTGGATTTGGAAATGATTATTATTTTTCTCTATTAAGAGGCTCTTTTTGCCAGCAGACTATTTAACAATATTTTATAGACTTCATTTTTAGAGAACTTTTAATTCACAGCAATACTGAGCAAATGGTAGAGAGATTTCCCATATACCCCCTACCTCACACCTTCATAGACCCCTCCATTACCAACATCCCCACCAGAGTGGTGCATTTGTTATAATTGATGAACCCACAGTAACACATTATTACCCAAAGTCCATAGTTTCCCTTAGCATTCACTTTTGGTGGTGTACACTCTATGTGCTTGGACAAATGTATAATACACACACACACAGTTGTAGTATCATACAGAATATTTGCACTGCCCTATAAATCCTCTGTTTTCTTCTTAGTCACCTCAACCTACCCCCATCCCTGGCAGCCACTGACCTTGTCCACTGCCTCCATAGTTTTGACTTTTCCAGAATGTCCTGTAGTTGGAATCTTATATCACGTAATCCTTTCAGATCACCTTCTTTCAATTAGTAATATGCATTAAACTTCCTCTATGCCTTTTCATGACTTGAAAGCTCAATTATTTTAGTATGAATAATTCTATTTTATGGAATATTATTTACTTATACACCTACTGAAAGACATTTTGGTTGCTTCCAAGTTTTGGGAAATATAAACGAAGCTGCTGTAAACATCGTGGTTCAGGTTTCTGTGTGAACATACGTTTTCAACTCCCTTGGATGAACACCAAAGGATTTAATTGCTGGGTTTATGGTAAGAGTATGTTTAGTTCTTAAAGAAACTGCCAACATGTTTTCCAAAGTGGCTGTGCCATTTTACATTCCCACCAGCAATGAATAAGAGTTCCTGTTGCTTAACGTTTTCAAGCATTTGGTGTTTTCGGTATTCTGGATTTTGAACATTTTAATAGCTGTGCAGTGGTATTGCATTGTTGTTTTAATTTGCCTTTCCTTGATAACACATGATGTGAAACATCTTTTTATATGCTTATTTGCCATCTATGGATCTTCTTTAGTAACGTATCTGTTAAGGTGCTTGGACCATTTTTTGTAGTTGGCTTATTTTATTTATTGTGGAAACTTACTTTTCTTTAAAATTTTTAAAATTTACTTGTTTTTCCCTGGCTGGTATAGCTCAGTGGATTGAGCATGGGCTGCGAACCAAAGCGTCGCAGGTTCGATTCCTAGTCAGGGTACATGCCTGGGTTGCAGGCCATGACCCCCAGCAACTGCACATTGATATCTCTCTCTCTCTCTCTCTCTCTCTCCCTCTCTCCCTCTCTCCCTCTCTCCCTCTCTCTCTCTCTTTCCCTCCCTCCCTCCCTTCCCTCTCTAAACATAAATAAATAAAATCTTTTAAAAAAATCTTTTAAAAAATCATTAATGTGTGGTTGCCTCTCACACGCCCCCTGCTGGGCACCTGGCCCACAACCCAGGCATGTGTCCTGACATGGAACCAGTAACCCTTTGTAACCAGTGACCCTTTGGTTCTCAGGCTGGTGCTCAATGGACTGAGCCAAAGCAGCCAGGTTGTTGTTGACATTTAAATACTTTTTGTATGGTTTGCATAATAGTCCTTTATCAGATGTGTTCTTTGAAAATGTTTTTTTACCAGCTTGTGGATTTTCTTATTCTCTTGACAATGTCTTTGGCAGAAATTTAAAGGTTAACGAAGTCCAGCTTATCCATTCTTTCATGGATCACGCCTTAGGTCCAACATGATATTTTTACAAATAAAAATAACTCAACAGTATACAAAAATGTAAAATACAGAAAAATTTACTGAGGAACTAATATTTAAAATTTTACCAATATCGTGATTTTTCTATTAAGACAAATGACTACAGAGGAACTCTATTGCCTTAGTCATTTTATGTATTCAAATATTATAGCAATTATTTGAATTCTCAGTAGTCTATTTTGGTTTACATATTTAGGTTTTCAGAAACTTTGCTTTCATTTACTGTTTGAAAACGGAGCAGAAGAAAAATTCATAGAAATTGTAAGGCAAAATTAAACAGGAATGATCATTGAGGAGAAAATAAAACATGAGGACATGTAATATAAAATTAATAATGATGTAATTCACTATAATTTCATTACAGATATTAAATTCCCTGGTTTTCATGTGAATCATAGGCCATTCACGAATCTTTTTTTCAGATTGCTAAAATGATGTATTTGTTTTGAGTCAATGTTTCTATAACAATTTAGTTAGATAAAAACTTGATCTCAACATGATTGTCACACTGAATTTTAGTTTATTCAAGGTCTGAGGTACTAGTGTGAAGAGAATCTTATCCATTGAAATGCTGCTTTATAGTTTCTGCTTCAAGGGTGACTAAGGATCCAGCAGTTTCTGCTTTCGTATTGAATTGATACTAATTTATTTAGGGTTTACTTGAGGTCTTAAAATATATGGCAGTAAGAGCCATATAATAGTGTGCTACTTTTGTAATTACTAGTCTTATTTGTGCTTTACATGCAGTGCTTCATTTTCCCTTACCACAATTGGGTAACTTACTAATGACTTTCACTGGAGCAGTGAGACAATGGAAGCTCCGAGATGTTAAATGTCCTGCCCAGCATTACAAGTCTAATAAGTAGTGGAGCGAAGAAATTGCTCCAGAGTGCACAGGGAAATATGTCTCCTGAAAGTGAATCAGCCCCACCCCTTGAAGGCTTGTGTAGTTATCACAAAGCTTCCAAAAAGTTTCTCCTTTTATTTTACTATTGACTAGAGATAGGAACTTATTTATGAAAAGTGTCTCCCCGCTCTCAGTTTTTCAACTTCCATTTTTCTCCCTGCATAGCAACCATCTCAGTTGCCATATTTTCCATTTAATTTTTGCTTTGAGTACATTTGTTTCATTAATTTCATTTAACAGTAACTTTATGTGAGTCCTAATATATTGCATTTGCTGCATGTAAACATTTAAGGCAGAACTGTGGTGCTAAAGGAGATTATGAAGGTAATTGGGGATGTACGGTGTTTTAGAGAAATTATTCACTAGAAAGAGAGAGCAACTCGTGGTCAAGTACAATCACTGTTGACAATTTGGGTCTTACCTCTTCAGCGCTATCCAGTGGACACGATATGAACTGACCCCGCTTCAACCTGATACCATTGCTAAGACTTAAAATACATTATTGGAAAATAGTTGTGTACTTCTCTTCTTTAATCTGTCACTTCATAAACTTATTCATAATGTATGACTTGGATATAATCTAGTGTTTTTCTATAGTTTATTAATATTTTAGCAAACACTTGAATGTTTCCAATATACATTATATCTAAAATGCACATGGAAAGTGGAAATATACTTCCCCTAAGTAAAATGCCTGGACTATATAACATCCAGCCAGTTCAATTATTTAATTTCCATGTTTTAATTTTGCTTATTTTTTATGTGTATTTTCTCAAAAAATGGCTTTATGGTTGAAAAGCTAAATTGTTCAACCCAATCATTCAACCCAATCATTCATTCATTCATTCATTCATTCATTTTAATGAGCACATAATAAAATGTACTGTGTTCTGGCCTGTAAGTCTCAGTCAGGAATTCCGTGAAGTGAAGCTGTATATTTAGACAACTGCATTTCTTTCACAGTCTAATTTATGTTGTGAAACAGCAATCTAGAATACATTTGGCCATGGATGGCACTCTTAATGTTGAAGCTATACTGTGGCTGGCACACTGCTATCCAAAAGGCTGTCAAATGAGTATGCTGATAGAAAATCTCTGGCTATGAAATTAAGTTGTAATTTTATCAAGCAGAGATAAGAACTGTATATAAAACATGAAATTTTAAGGCAAATAGAATTATCAAATTGTAAGAGTGGTCCACAATTTGAAAATCCTACAGTAATTGGACTTTAAATTTCTAACTTGTTATAAAGATATACAGAATTTGGAATAAAGATGTTTCTACCTTGAATCTCTAAAATTCCTATCTGGCATTACTCATGAATCTTTTTACTTTCTGTTGGATTTGGAGGTGGGTTGGTCTGTCTATCATCTATCTATCTATCTATCTATATATATATATATCTATTCATCCATCCACACACCCACCCACCCACCCATCCATCTAGCCACCCACCCACCCATCCACACACATATACACATATATAATTAATTTATAATATATACATTCGCTATATAATAAAATATATAAATATACTTAAAATGTAAAGAATTCCCAATCAAACTCATACATTCTGTACTATTGTTCTCCAAACCACATCATACATCAAAAGAAAAAATTAAAAACAATAAATAACCTCACTGTCCACTAATGCTCAGATCTTGCTAAAGGTTGTGCTTGGGGTGAGTCTAATGCCTTCAACAGCAGTTATGGTAATGGTTTCTATTTTTTTCTAGTGCCTAAATAATTGCGAGGATAACATATGTGCAAAGGGTCATAGCTACTATGAAAATATAGTCAATGATACTTTTTTCAGTGGCTGACATATGTATTTAAATTTGTTTTTGAAAAGAAAACATCCTGCTGTTATAATCCTTTTCTGAGGATAAGCCTGTTGTGAGATATGATTCTATTGTTTAGGATTAATAATAAGAGTGGCCAGTTAAATATGTTTTAGCAGTGCTGGGAGCTCTTGAAAAGAACAATTCAAATATTTTAGGTACATTATTTCATATATAGACAGACATATCATAGATATTTTTAATACAAAAGTTCACTAATACATGAGTTAACTTTCATATGATGAAAGTGAACATTTTTCCTACAAATTACAATAACTATTTTTATCGCATTCTAGCATCCTATTTTTTCTTTTTCAAATTTCATTTTAGTGTTAGTTGAAATTTTTAAAAAATGGTAGTTAAGGTTCAGTGAAATTCCTTTCCATTGAATGATTTCTTTTACTTTATTTTTTTGCAGAGCTGCAAGACTGATAACTTTGTTGAACTTCTAAAAGCTTATCTAAATCTAAACTTTCTTATAAATATATTGTCAATTTGGTGATTTGATCATAGTATTTAGTATTATTTTTTATTCTGTGTTAATTTTCGAGGACAGAAATAGTATCTAACTCATCTCCATGTTCCCTAATTGTTAATACAATATTTGGCATGTAGCAACATCTCGATATTCAAAGAGAAGAACATTAGACAAGTTATATACTGGGGGAACCCAAAAACCAGAATTTATTTATATGAAGTTGTATGTCTATCTTTACATGTTTAAACTTCAGTCACCTTCAAAGTACTCTCCATTTGATGTAATACATCTAGGGAGACTTTTTTTCCCCACTGGTCAAAACAGTTTTGAACTCATCAATTTTGATGCCTTTTAGTGCTTTTGCTGTTTTTGTTTCACCTCTTCCACATCGGCAAAACGTTTCCCTTTGAGGACTTTTTTTCATCTGAGTAAACAGAACTGCTAGGGATGAGATTGGGTGAATAGGGAGGGTGGGGCAAGGAGGTCATGCTTATTTTGTTCTGAAACTGCTGAACACTCAGAGTGATGTGGGCAGGTGTGCTTGCAAATCACCCATCATGGAATGGGCAAACATGTTGAAAGAGTCTTCAAAAAAAAAATCACTGAAGACAAATGCAGCCTCTCAAAACAATGCCAGCTGCTACACTGATACAGATGAGTTCCTAGAACATTCACCTTGTGACGGAAGCATTTACTACAAGGGGCCCGCCCTCCAGAAGATAATTCCTGTTTCTGGTCGCTCTTCATATATCCTGTGTTAAACTCAAATTAATCATGAAATACCACAGATAGTAATTCTTTAAATTCAGGAATGAAATAAAAATGATTTCCTCTGTGTTTTATAAACTATGACATATCAGATTAACACACTAAATTATCATGAATCTGAACAAGTAGTTTTGGAAGGTAGCATAGAAAGCCTTCCCAAAATTATTTTTTTTGAAAACCTTCTCTTCTAAGATTTTAATAAAACACTTACCTTTGGAGATGGTATGTGTCTCTACTCCAGAACTATCCCTGCGTACTGTCCTTCATGGGATGGGAGAATCTGTGATCCAATACAGGTTCTACTACTTAACAAATGCAGCAGATTTAGTCCCTCAAACTAGTAGCCTCTGTCCGTCTTTGTGACCACACACAAATAATCATGGAATTGGAGAGATTATAGAAAAGACAGAAGAAACCCACGTCTGGTATTGTGTGTGTTTAATAACAGCAGTTGAATAAAGGGATATATAAAAGTACTACACAAAAAGAACATCATGCAGATATTATATCAGGAAACGTCTTATTTGTATAATGTCCTTGTTTAAATAGCAACAAAATCAGTCCTTCGTAGAATACAGTTGCAGGCAGAGGATTATTCTTCCAACAAAAGATTATGCTTCCTTTCATCTGAAAAAGGAAATTGTAATATCCATCACACTTTCCTTTCTAAAGAATGTTTCTTCATTTTGAAGAAACTCAAATCTTATTAAATAAATTTCAGTAACTAGGTTGTTACAAGTGTTGATTATTCTATTTCATTTTATTATTCATATAGCAGTGCTCTTTTTAAATAAGAATCCGTATTTCAATAGAGATCAAGGCTAGTATTTTTCACTGAGAACTGAAAGCACAGAGATGTTACTTAAAACTATGGGATTGGATGTGATCCAATAAGAGGGAAAGTGGATGGCAGAGGTGGCCTCAGGCCCACCTCCGGGACATTCCACCATTTGGAGATCTGGAAGATGAGATAAATCTCCCAAGAAGACTGAAGACTGAAATGGAGGGGAACAAGAGAGAATTGCTCCAAAAGCCAAATGCAGAAAGTGATTCAAGATGGGGGACCACTGTAAATCATGTTAGATGGAGAAGGGTTGATTGGATAGAGAGCAGGGGTAATCTGCTTGGGAGGAGGAAAGGCGAAGTTGGTAGTTACAAAGGCAGAAGCTTGGTAGTCTGGGTGGCTGGGGAAGATGAGAGTTCCCTTCTGATTTTACTCTTTCTTTTTTCAACATTGTAGTCCCATTTCTTCTGATGGATGTAAGGAAGTGGGTAACGATGGGTAAGGTTTTCGGGGAGTGGAGAAGGCGTGGAGGACTCAGAGCTCAAATTGGCTAAAGGTTTTCTCCGACCTCTTATTGGCCTGTGCATTTTTCAGAGCAAAAACTGACTCTTATAATCATTGGCAATAAAGTGCGCTAGATGACTTCTGGCATAGTAGATTAATGTTTACTGTATGAATTACTGAACCATTAATGAATCACATTATAGTTGTATTAAAGCCTGTTTTATTCATATTTCGAATAGTTGAGCAATGTTAATTTGGTGTAAACATTCCATTATTATTTTATCTACCATAATCCCACGTCGTAGAAAATTTTAATTTTCTTTTTACCAAAAAAATACTGTTTACATAAAATACTGTATCTTTAACATTTTAGTTTCCTTTGTTCTTTTTAAAGATACAGTATTGTATGTTTTACCTTATCACTGTTTTCTCCCTCACCCATTTCCCTTTTTTACCCCTAAAATATATTTTCTGTAAAATTTTTTTCTGCATTCTGCTCTGAATACTGAATTCTGTGTTTAGAAATCCATTTGCCTGTGGAGAATAGAGAAGCGGCTTCATAAAAGTGACTCTTTTTCTAAAAGCCTGACCCATCCTTCTCATTTTTTCCCATACTTAACCCGCTTCTATTAAAACTTTTATCAAGAGTGTTGATTTCCTATTTGAAGTGAAGTCGAACCATAACAGGTAACCTGAATGCACTTTAAATACACCTCAAAGTGAATTGAAAAGTCTCCGTTTCTTCCCATTCTTCGCTGGCTGCAGTCACTGTGCTCTGAAAGTTATTTTGTGACACGGTGATTGCCAGATGGTATCTGTGCTGGTGACTCCGTTTAAGAAAGTAGGAAGAGAAAACTTTTATCAGTCTGTCACCATCAGGCCTTATCACAGGCGAGCAAGTGTTCGAGCTAACAGAATAGTCCAGATCATAAAAACGCCCCAAAGCAGATCACTGTAGGAGATTGGCCGGTGAGATCGAACAAGTTGCACAGGATTCATCTTCTTGCCTGTAAGTCAGTAACAGGTGCTGGTAAAAGCATATCTCGAGTCTCCCTTAAACTTCTTATGACTAGAATTGGTTTTATAGGATTAGAAAGAATGCAGTGTGTTCTCTTTCTTCCCTACCCATGTTCCTGAACACGGACTGCATCTGTTGCTTTCCCGCACATGACGATGTGCTCATGAGACTTCTTTACTAAGAGTTAGTGTAAGGCATTGGGGCTTTTCGACTTTAAAACCTGTACAGTGGGTCTCAAAGTGATAATATCGTGCAGATCCACGGACTGAAACTTGCAAGGGATCTGTGACTTTTCAATAAGCTATTTTTATAATAAAGCTGAGACAGTAATTGGACTTTTTCAATGTGTTGACCTTTATACTAATGGTGTAACAGCACTTCTGGGCCACACTGCCACCCCACAGAGAGAATCAGATGGTGGTAAGACATTGTTTGCTATCGTGCAATCACGGTGAGAAAAATGCAAATTTCGTTTAAGAATGTCCTTCAAGAAGCAATAAAATATAGTGTTATTGTATACATCAACACTACATCCTTTCAGTATTTACTGTTACAAAATTGAAATGACATATGAAACATTTCTGCTACAGACAATGATGCAGTAATCTTGAGGAAAATGCAAGTTAAGTGTGGATTATTTGAGTTGTGTGAACTCAGCTAGTTTTTTTTTTTAAACATTGGAATATGTTCCTAGTTGAAATATGATGAACAAAATATGGTTGGTTATTCAGATTTGAGTATTTTCCAGACTTTTTAAAAAAGGCATGAATGAGCCTGTCACTTCAAACAATTTACCATATTTGTTGTCATTCTTACAATGTGTGCTATAAATCAATTGATCCTAAATAGTGACAACTATACCATATTATGAATATTTGATATGGAATATTTTCTCCAGTGATTATCTAAGATTTTAAGTTTTAAATTAGTGCCTCTTTGGCTGTAATTGGCCTTCAGGTAATTTAAAATTAATGCTGGTCTTTAATACTCAGGATATAGTATTATTAGTTTCCATTTCAGTTTTATGACCTCATGTTTATATTAATTTCATTTCAATTTGTATGACATGTTTATATTAATTTGTTTCATTTCAATTTATATGACCTGAGATATCATTTTCTGACTTAACTATTGAGTTATTATCTAATTTTATTATGGTTTTTTTCAGACCTCATTTTTCTCCCTCTTTTTATCTGTTTTCTATAATATACGCTTACTACGTGTGTGTGCACATATAAAATCTATGAGTACTTATAAACCAAAAAACCCTCCCAATTTAAATCCCATAGTATGTATTAGAAAAATGATAGTGTTTTGAGTATGTCTTTTAGACTACACCGAACTCCCCAAGTCCTGGTTTTCCACCCAGGTTTGGAAGAAGGGTGTGGCACACTTCCCTTGCGAATCTTCAGGCATGCACACACTTGAAGGTTCTCAATCTAATGAATCTTCAGGCATGCACACACTTGAAGGTTCTCAATCTAATGAAACTTAACCGGTGTCTGGCCACCTGCTGCTTTGAAAGCCAGTACTCCAGAGATAAGTACTGTGTAAAGGGAAGTGCTTTATTCAGATGCTGGCCACCTGGGAAATGGGGGACTCATGAGTCAAGGCCTATTTTAATAGTCTCAATGCAGGCAGGGATGGAGAGGGAAAGCAGAACAAAGAGATCAGGGGGAGGAGAATATGCTTCCCCAGAGAAGGGGGAAGAGATGGGGAAGAGGGAATGCAAATCTGCTTCTTGAGGTTTCTCCCCTCATTTCTGAGCTATTTTTCTTCAAACAGTAATCTGTAGACTTCCTGTGGACACCTGTTGATCCTCACAGCTGACACCAAGCAGCCCTTTCTCCCCCAAACTTTACCTCTCTAGCTGTAAAAAGGCAAGACAAGGAAAGAAAACCCAGGGCTCTATTTATATTCTTTAAGGAAACAGAGAGTTGGCCCAAGCCTTGAGAAAAAAGCAGAATACCCCTTTATCGCTTAATTGAAATGTTAAGTCATGGTTACCCTACTATTATTTGGTAAAAGTCCTTTGTTCTTTACAAAACCTTATTCCTTAAACAGAATGTGGGTTACTCTAAGCAATATATTGTTTTCCTTTATAGTATGTTTAAAAATATCATTTGCAAATTGGAAGTAGTTTTGCATAACTTTGTTTCTAAGAGTGTATGGAAATACAACTGTGATTATGAGCGAATGGATCTCCTGGGATATAACCCTGAGAGTACAAGGGTCTGTGTTAATGCTCCAGCACCAGAACAAGTCAGTGACAAGGGTGGAGGTGTCATCTCTGCCCAAAGCTCTTCCTTAAATCTAAAGATCGTGGCAGGAGATGTAGTTTAGGCTATTTTAATGATGTCAAGGGTCCTGAAAAAGCGGTTTATCAAAAGCTGTGACAATGAACTACTGAACAGTGACTTCTCAGGGCAAAGGTGGAAGACTGAGTGGCAAAGCAAACTGGCTTAGAGCTTTTTTATTTTTAATAACCTGGTTTTCTTATTTTATCTATTGCTTTCATTTGAAGACAAAATTTTTCTGCATGAAAAAGTGTGAAAGAGATGCAAGGAAATCCCAATTAGTGAGTAAGCACTCCTGCAAAGCAATTTTACATGACTTGGAAAAATATCAACTATGAACTAGCATGAAACAAAGAAATTGCAGGAAGCTTGCCTGGCCCACCGTGGTGGCACTGCGCTTCACTGTCCACGGCAGCCCTGCATACTCAGGCACCCTGGAGCGTTCCAACTCTTTAATTACCATAAAATGGAGACTCAAGGTGCATATCCTAAAGGAATTAGTTAAATGAAATGGAAACATTGAAAACATCAAATTTATTTTCAGTTTCTCTCTTCATGTAACTCTTCACTGTCTCTTTATTTAGCAATGAGAATATTGGGTTCTTCCTGGCCTGGTGGCCAGGTCAGTAGTTAAAACTGCTGTTCTCACAGATAAGTACATCCTATTACCACCTTAGTCTTTTCAGAAAATCTTCCCTACGTAACTTTTCCCAGACCGCTATCTTATATACTTTTATATTATGCTTAGGGCTTCCATTTTGCTGGTACTCATGATTTTAACAATCATACGTTATTTTCCTGGATAATGTTTACTTATAAGTTTTGAATGGTGGAAATGTGTGTGTGTGTGTGTGTGTGCATGTGTGTGTAATTTGTAGTGTCTCCTACAGAAAGGAATGAAATCAATTCAGATCGGCTCAAAACGTTGACATGTATTTTCTGAGATAACAAGAAGCTCATGAGGAGGACAGGAAGTCAGGGTTTCAGCTCTATTTCTCTGAGATTCTCTTTTTTTTTTTCATGGGTTGGGTTTCTCTTCAGTTTCCAGTTAAGACAATAGTGACTCCAGGCATCACATCTAACCAAACAATGCTCAAAGGAAGAGAAGAGACTGCATTTTCTTGTATTTGTTACCACAGGATAAATTAATTTTAGATGCTCTCAAAAAACATCTCATTGGTCAGAAGCGTGTCACATGCGCTGTCTGTACTGATTGTGATTGCTGGAATATGTCATCTGGGGAAACCATCGCTCTGACTAGCGCACTATTGAAGGGGAAAATAACAATTGTTTTCTAGCACGATGTTAGATTGTATGGTAGATCACACAGAATGAAGTCTATCCATGTATGTGATACATGGTCACTAGATGGAGCTGCTGAAGTTATTCAGACATACTGGCTGGCCTTCATTCAGTTTCGTTCAACATTAAGACCTTTCATAGGTTGAGCCTGCTTATCTAAAACACTCCCTTTATTTGTCTATTTAATTCAACCTCATCTTCACTTGTATTCTCAGATCATTCTTAAGGGGATCACGATGTATTGTGCTAGATCATTCAACTGCTTCCGGTCCCTCTGTATTTTTTTCCCTATAACTTAAGCATTATCAGATAATCATTGATTTAATACCTTTCATCTTCATTGGACTATAAACTTATTTTAAGGTCATGCCAACTTTTTTTCCTATCTTTATTACGTGCTTGGCCAATTTAGTATAGAGAGTGCTCAAAAAATAGTTTGTTCACTGACTAACTCAACAAATGCAATACATGAAATGAATGAGTGAATGAAAGAAATAATTAGAGTTGCAATGAAGTCGTCTTTAAAGAAGTTCAGAAAATCACTCTTTACATAGACCTTGCTCTTTAATCATTTTATTTAGACCGTGAAGACTTATTGAGGATTAAGGCAGCTGATCCGTATTCTTCAAACAATATATCACACTTCGTGATTCTACATTTGTCTGTGTCTCCTTGATGAACGAGTCTCCCTCACTTGGTTTCAAGTTCTACGAAGATAAGCACCTGTGTCTCATGGGATTGACAGTTTAAACAAGGACATAGCTCAGTGTTAGACACACACTAAAAACTTAGTCCAATTCTATTTAATAATTGGACCAGTGAATGGATGAAAGAAATTAGATGGCATAGCATTCATGACTTTTAATTATTCTGACAGAACCAGAAATGATTGCATCTATTTAGGGATAACTTTTCAAATCTTATTAGAAAAATTTGACTGCTAAATTTCCCCTTGTTAAAATGTCTGTTAGAATGCCTACCAAGACTCTCAACAACAAATAAATAATAGTTCTTGTGATGACACTATTTGATAACTTTGGATTTTCTTCCAGATGAGAATCTGTCACCTTTCTTTGGCTTGCTCAGAAAACTTGATTGGTTAAAGGGATCGCAGAAGGAAAGGAGTTCACATCATTATTGCACATGTCTAACTATCTGTATATAAGGGGAGACAAGATTTAACTCAATGTCAAAATAAGTTGAAGCACAAGTGCTTCATTAGTCAGGAATGGAGCGGTCCTCCTGTCTTTCTGCAATATGAATGATCTGAACTGGATTGTGAGGACCTAGCCAGTTCAGACAAACTGGGAGGGGTGAGGGGCATTGTATGTAGGTAGAGAGAAATCAGTAAAAAAGAGTGCTTGTACAAGCTGAACTGATCATCAGTCATGCTATTACTGTAAGACTCAAAGGCTATTGCTTTCCTTTTCCTTCATTTTCCCCCTTCCTTCATTGATTCATTCCCACCTTCCTTTTTCTTCTATCTTCTTCTCTTTTTTCGTGTTTCCATCTCACCTTTCTCTCTCTTCCCACCATTTCCGCAGATTCATATTTCCTCCATCTCCAACTCCAGTACACACTCTTTGTCACCAGTGGGTATAGCTTGTTTGAGATAGCTCTCTTGAACTCTCCCACCCTGCTTAATTTCTAATGTGAAAAGATCAGCACCCTTTCCCCAATTTCTCTATATGACAATGTAGCCAGGAACATAATTATGTTTGATATGAAGGTTCTTTATTTTATGTCCACTCCTGCCTTTTTAGACTAGTGGGCACTTATATAAGGGTGGCTATAATCATACTTAGCTCCTTTTTGTTTTTTTTGTTTATTTTATGGTTTCTGTTTTTGCTTGTTTTCATTTTATTTTGTTCTAGGCATACTATACAGTTTTCCAAAGTTTGAGTGTATTTTTTCACATGGAAGATCATGATATTGCATTTGAACTTCATTCAGAGCAAAATAATTGAGCATTTCCTTCAGTTTTAATTCTTTTTTTATATGTTCTCCTTAGCATAATGATTACTTCCCAGTAATATTATAGTCCTTCTCTTATTTTAATTAATGTCACATCTCAATTCTAAGTGCTTGTTTTCGGCCCCAGGGTACTAATTTCATATCTTGTTTCTTAAATTAGCTGACTATAAGCTCAGATTTCTGGTGGTTATCATAGTTATACAGCTATTTTGTGTCCCCATCAATAAGAAGAAATTAGTGTTTTAATGAAGGATTTTCTGCTAATCTCTTAGGTATTTGATTTTGAAAATTGTAGTATTGCTTCATGGCCTTAAGTTACATATTAAGCAATAACTACTCTGCAGCTAATATACAGGGTCTGCACAAATAACGCCCCTTCATATTACAAAATCATAAGCATGTCATTCTGTAGCATAGCAATATCACACTCCAGCACACCATATGATATTTTAGCTGAAATGCTTGGATTAAAACCATAAATTATCACACTCGTATTATCACCCCAACAGCCAAACGCAAGCAGGCATTACTTCTGCCGGACCCTCTATTTTTGTTATTGCCAGAATCATTCATAGTTTATAAGATGGCAGGAAATGTACAAACCCTGATCAGATGTGTTATAAAATAACCGTTTATTTTAATATTATCCTATTTAATAAGCCAATATAGAAAGTAATGCAAGTTTCTAAAGGTCTCAGGAACTTGTGGACAGGACACATGGACAAAACCAAAGGAGGGAAGGATCGAGGGTGGGAGTGGGGATGGCTGGGGTGGGGGGAGTGGTGAGGAGAAAACAAGACAACTGTACTTGAACAACAATAAATACATATATATATTAAAATATTTTTATAAAGTCAGATTTTCTTTTGTTAATAACATCCAGGAACAAAAGAAAAATAAATTATTTAGAGACATCTTATTAACACTATATCTAAACTTTTAGAAAAAAAATAATTCCAAATGCAGCTTACGAATACAAAAATTAGTAATTTTACATTTATTCCACTGACATTTTTGAATCTCAAAATGTAGACACTTGCATATTAAAATATACTCTTTTGTTTGTGTTCCAATATAATGTTTCTGCTTTGGTTTAAATTTTTGCACAGTCCCATTGTGACCTTAATCCGCAGTGGTCCCTAAGCATCAGTTTTTCTCAGTTACCTCAGTGTTTGATTAGCTGCCCAGTTAGAAGTGATAATTATACTGAAGCTTCATTGTTATTTTGATAATTGCCCCTGTGTGCTGCCTTTAGTTAGACAGTTTTCTCTGTTATATTTGTTCTTTGTCTACTAAAGAGGGTGAGAGATACTTTCTTTAGGTTCATTATTTTATTAGGGGAATAATAGTGCACTTTTTAAGTATATGGACTTTGTTGATACGAACAGTTTTATCCATGATTTTTAAGGATAATGAATGACACAGAGAAATTCAAGAACTCTCTGAATTCTGTAAAGGTGATGAGTAGGAAAAGAAAATATCACTTGGCTGTTGGCAGTTGTTATATTGTGAATAAAAATTCAATTGATTTTAAGTGAAGAAAAAATAACATTAATTTGGACACGCATAATGCATTGTTGTAGTGGTTGCGTGTGTGTCTGTAGGGCATGGTTGTAAGGTGAAATTGGAATAAGAGGTCAAGATAAGTGGCAGGTAGGAGGTGTGCATTTGCAGAGAGTGAAACCTCTTTATTCAGAGCCCTTGAAGTGAAAGTTACCTTGTGTGTAACAGGACGGGGAAAAGTCCACCCTGGCCCCACATGGAGGAGTACCAAAATGGCCTTTTTGAAGGCAACAAAAATTTTAAAGGAGATCGATATTCATTTGTATGCTGAGAAAGGACTTTACTAAGCTTTTCTATGTATTTGTTGAATTTCTCTGTAGTTCATTGATATTTCATACGATTGTTATTCATAATACTGTTTTTAATATTTCAGAAGTTACTCTCAAATACATAGAAGTTTCTTTTTATAAAAATTTGAATGCACTCTAAAAATGTTAATTTAAACAGCATTTGATTAGTACAATGGACATCACAGATTCTTCCTCTTTTTTGTCTTTAAGCTATTTATTAAGAATTATTCTTTAAATTTTACTGAAGATAGTGCTGTATTCTTCTAAGTACATTAATTGATGTCGAGGAGAGAGTAGATGAAATTAATAGCCCTACTTGATATTTGCTATTTGATACAAACTTCAAAGAATGGAAGACATTTTACATTTAGCTGCATGCCGTAGTTTAACAATTTGAGTAGCTTTGAATTGGGATTTAATTATTAATAGTAGAGTCATCAGAGTTTATTCTGCTATGTTTATTAAGTGATTAAGTTGTGTCCAGATACAATCAAGGATGGAAAGTAATTACAATCCTTCTTTTAAGTCCAGAGTTCTTAGTGAAAGGTAATAGGGTCCAATCCAGCCAGTTTAAACAGAAAAGGGTTTATCATAGATTATCGCGTGCTCGCTGCAGTGTTTGGGAAGCTGATGGGAAGGGCTCTGTGTAGGCTGAGGCTTCAGGAATCCCTGCCACAGTCATGCTGTTCAAGTGGCCACCCGATGGATCTGCCGCTTCTGCCACTATAGGGTGTGTGATAAATCAGGAAACTGGTACTGCAGCTGCAGGCTTCAAGTCCACGTGCCTCAGAAGGAACGATGAGACAGATGGAAGGGAAAAGGAAAATTCACTGAATGGAACCCAAAAGAGTTATAGTTGTTTCCCAACACAACTGAGAAGTGGCAAGCGTGAATTTTAAAGACAGTGCATTCTGGTGACTACTTACTTGGCCCTCTTGGGTTTTAGAAGGAACTAAACCAATGAATATCATTGATGGAGGTATAGTGGTGCTTAGACACTCTGAAGTAAGATGTCAGAAGCAGCAAACACTGTTAGGCTAGAGAAAGAATCTAGAGTCAACCTTTTATTGAGATGAATTCTGTCCTGTGATTGGCCATTATACTTTAATAATAATTTAATGCATAAGAATGCATTTTATTATTTGTTAATTAACTTCTTAACAGAATCTCCTAAGGTGATTATATGACAAATAGTTCAGTGTGGAAAAAAAAAGACCCAGGTACTTTGCATGATATATAATGACAGGGTTTCATAAGACATGCCAGGTAGAGCCCTAAAATCTAGTAACAGGCCAAACAAAGATAGTTTTGAATCGTTTTCCCCATGCTGTCTTTTTTTTTCTTTTTTAAAGATTTTATTTATTTATTTATTTTTAGAGAGGTAAGGGAGGGAGATAGAGAGAGAAACGTCAATGTGGGGTTGCTGGGGGTTATGGCCTGCAACCCAGGCATGTACCCTGGCTGGGAATCGAACCTGTGACACTTTGGTTCACAGCCCGCACTCAATCCACTGAGCTACACCAGCCAGGGCTCCATGCTGTCTTTTTTGCTCCTTGTATTCATTGTGAATTTCCCCAATCATGCTATGCAAAAAGGTATTCCAGTAATTACTTGAGCAAAACATCAACTGGTCATTAGTTTTCCCCATTTTGTGTATTGGTTGAGTGGTCCTTCTGATGTGAACTCACATTGGCTAATGTTGGCTGAGCGCGGTCAGGCATCTGCAGTCAGTTGGTAGGGTTCATTGGAAACTGGCTAAGTTTTACTGGGTCTCTTCTGTTCTCCCTCACTTGGTCAGCAAGACAGCCTTGTGTTCTCAAGTCACAGGCAGGAGTTCAGGAGTTTTTCAAAGCGTGCCAGACCTCTTGAGCTCTAGGATCAGAGCTGGCACATTGTGACTTCAGCTACATTCTAGTAATCCAGGCAGGATTTTTTTTAAAATTTATTCACTTGAGAGAGAGACAGAGGGAGGGAGGGAGAGAGGAATATCAATGTGCGGTTGCTGGGGGTTATGGCCTGCAACCCAAGCATGTACCCTGGCTGGGAATCGAACATGCGACACTTTGGTTTGCAGCCCGTGCTCAATCCACTGAGCTACGCCAGCCAGGGCAATCCAGGCAGGATTTTAAAGACCATACCATAATTAAAAGATAGACTTAATGAGCTACAACTTTTGATAGGATGTGTTGCAAGGCTGCATTGCAAACCATTTACGACACTCTTCTATATACTTTTCAGAAGCAAATCAAGTCAGGTTATTGACCTCAATGAGTTTTCTTCAATTTCTGCATTATTAAAATATCAACTCAGTGTCCAATAAACACATCTGTAAGCAGGATACATATTACCCTTGACAGTAAAGTCACAACATTGTAAGTGAATTTAAAAATGTTTATTGAACACATATTACTTGAAAACTCTACAATGAACAATACAAAACCAAGAAACAAAAACAAAAGTCCATATCTAGTTCGTCATGTAAGAAGCTTGGAAATTGTCAATCCACCCTTTCAACAAGGAAAAAGCTGAACAAATTGGAAAAAAGGAACAGGTCTTCTTAGATACATGAGAAACATGAAGTCATAGGATAAACCACGGCCCCTCAAATTGGAGAGACCGACAGGCAAACACAGAGAAACAGGACTTGCCTCAACGGGGCCGAAACCTCCTTGGAAAGCGGTGCCTGGGTAAGAAAACCAAACTGTAATTCAAGAGTTGCTGGAGGCCCAGGGTTGCCAAATCTAAGAGATAAAATCTCCAGGTAAATCCAGTCATCAGGGAGTTTTTCTGATGTTTTCAGTTGTTTTTCTCTTTGTGTTTCCATTCTTGTGGTTCTTATATAGATATCCGCAAGCTCAGGGATATTTTCTCCACACTTTCCTGAGTTTTGCTTCCTGGAGCTGTGCCAGTTCTTCACGAGGTCTGGCAGTGAACACCGGAGAAAAGTTTCCTTATGCTCCCAGCAGAGCCAGAGCAAAAAGAGCCATTTCGAAGAAAGGCACAGTATTTTGTGCTTGCCTGTCTTCGGGAGAAACTACTTAGACAAGGCCTCACCTGCTGGCAGTTTTACCAGAGCTTACCTGACTTGGGGCAAGGGAAACATCCAACCCTAGTTCCCTGTTCCCTCTCACCTGGGAGAAGGAACATACCCATTCTGGCCATCATTGTCCGCCTAGCGGAGGAGGTGCTGAGAAGCACACGTGACATTTATAATCTATAGACACAAGATTGCTGAAAGACCGTGATCTCACTACAGGATGAAAAAACATGCTTTCCTCCTCCCACCTCCCCCGCACTTGACCATAACATCACTAAAAGACTGCTTATAGTTGTTCCTTTGAGCCAGTACATCATATCTGGTCATCAAGAAAAACATTACAAGACATTGGAGAAGTAAAAAAAAATAAAAATTAAAATAAGCATTAGAAACAGACTCCCTGGAGATATAAAACAAATCTGTTAATATGCTGAAGGCCTTAATGGATAAAATTGATGGCCTTCAAGAACAGATGGACAGTGTCAGCTGAGGGATAGAAAGACACCCCCAACCCCAAATGCTGAAGATAAAGAATCTCATAACAGAGATGAAGAAAGCCTTTGGTGAGTGTTGAGCTATCTGGACATTGCTGAGGAAAGAATGCCCGAGCTTGAGGATATCTCTGTAGGAACTTGCAAAACTGAAAAGCAAAGAGAAAAACAACTGAAAAAAAGAGCAGGACATTCAAGAACTGGGGAACAGCTACAAAAGCGTGCAACAGACAGGTATTGGCAATACCAGAAGAAGAATAGAGAAAGGGATGAAAGAAATATTTGAAATGACTGAAATTTTCCCCAAATGAATAGCAGATACCAAACCACAGAACCAGGAAGCTCATAGTACACTAAGTAAGGGGGGAAAAAAAGAAAACAGAAAAACTACACCTGGGCAATTCAAACTACAAAAATATCAACGATCAATGAAAAGTCTTGGAAGAAGCTGAGGGGAAGAGCACCTTTAGAGGAATAAATACAACAATTACATTCAGGTTCTGTTCAGAAGCTGTGCAAACAAGGAGACAGTGGAATGTGATACTTAAAGTGTAAAGAGAGGAAAGAAACAAAAACACCAATGAAGAATTCTGTACCTTGGAAAATTACTTTCAAATATTAAGAGGAAATAAAGACCTTCTGAGATGAACAAAGACTGAGGGAATCTGTTACCAGTAGACCTGCTGTACATAAAACGTTAAAGTTCTTTAGTAAAGGCAAAATGATATAGGTCACAAACTTTATCTACACAAAGAAAGGAAGACTATTGGACTAGGAATAATCGAAGTTAAATCAAGAGCATTTTTTACTTTTAATCGATTTAACAAATATCTGTTTGTTTGAAATAATAACAACAGTACATTGGGATGTGCATAACCATGTAGAAATATCTGAAAGATGTTCAACCCTATACCTCACTAAGGACCTGCAGATTTAAACCACAGTGAGATGCCACTGCTCCCGTATTGGAGTCACAAAACTCCAGAAGGCTGACATCACCGAATCTGGCCAACACATAGAGCAACATGAACTCTCATTCTTTGCTGGTGGAAATGTAAAACAGAACAGCTACTTTGGAGGGTGGTTCGACTATTTCTTACAAAATTAAACATGCCATTACCTGACAATCCAACAGTTGTGCTCTTTGGGTATTTACGCAAAAAGTTGGAGATTTATTTTCACACAGAAACTGGTGCACAGATGTTTATAACAGTTTTATTCATAATCGCCATTATTTGAAAGCAACTAAAATGCCCTCCAACGGGTAAATGGGTGAGTAAACTGTGGTACACCCAGACAATGCAATATTACTCAGCACTCAATAGAAAACACTAGCAGACTGTGAAAATCATACAGGAACTTTTAATGCATATGACTAAGGAAAGAAGGCAATCTGAGAAGACTGCAATCTGTGTTTCTAACTATAGCACATTCAGGAGAAGGTGAAACTTTGGAGACAGTAAAAGATCCATGGTTGCCAGGGGTCAGGAAGGCAGGAGAGATAAATAGGTGGAACACAGAATATGTAGGACAGTGAAAGTATCTGGTATGATACCATAAGAATCGGGGAGACCTTATGCTCAGAAAAACTTTGAAACTTTAATCAAATCCACTGTGTTGATTTCTGTCACATGTGGAATCGAATGAACAAGCTGAAGTAACAAAGAAAATGGGGACAGACTCATAGATGGAGAGCAGGAAGACAGCTAGTGGGAGGGGGTGACGAGCAAGACAGAGAAAGGACTCCGGGACACGGACAACAGTGTGGTGACTCCTGGGGGTGAGGGAGTATAAGGAGACTTAATGGTAATGGGAAAAATACAATAAAGATTCAATGTTTAAAAAAAGAATTTCTGAACCATGAACGAAACCTAAGTAATTTAAACGTCGAGTCATATCATATTAATATTAAGTACATTGTATACTTCTCTAGGTTCCCTTAGGTTATGGTTACATTCCTTCATTTATATGAGTTCCCACTCTAGTTCTATTGCTATTTCTAATGCAATTAAGAATAAAGCTTGGTCCTCCTCCTTTTATAAATGGTCACAATGGGTCATTAATGTCACCATTTTTTTTCCTTAGAAATGGAGTGCAATATGCAAAACTAGAGAGTGAAGCTATGAGGAAGCCTTCTTGTACCAACTTCCTTCAGGCCAGGTTGCTATGCAAGGTTCATAGCAGAAATTTGGGGCATACAGTCTGCTTATCACCAGGAGGTCTTTGAAACTCAAAGCCAGACATAGAGGTGCCCTGAGGGTCCTTTGGACATTCTCACATGCCACTCCAGGAACAAAAGTCTGGACTTTGCTTTGGGGCATCTGCACCCTAGATGTACCCAAGCACCAAATTCTGAGGGTGCCAGCTAACTAAGACTTTGCTAATCCTCTGCTCCTTTCCACCTGCATGCATTTGCTTTGCTAGAATATGTTGGTGAGCTCATTGTTAAGCACAGATATTGTTAAGAATTAAATTTTATAGCCTTGGCTGGGAGAGTCAATTGGCTGGAGTGTTGCCCTGTGCTCCAGAGGGCTGTGGCTCCATCCCCGGCTCAGGTGCACATGGGCGGCAGCTAATCAGTGCCTCTGTGTCTCTCTGTCTCTCTGTCTCTCTCATTTTTCTCCATTTCTCTCTCTCCCCTTCTCTCTCTAAAATTTATGAAAAAAAAAACATTCTCAGTGAGAAAAAAAAGGATTAGGTTATGTAAACAACAAATATATAAGTTCTATTGAAAGTAATGATAGTCAATACTCAAAACTCATTACTTCCTCATGATTACATATCCCTATTGTTTGTGGTCTTTAAGTTATTTCCCCTTTTGTATATCTATGATGGAAATACTATCCATGTTCCTCCACATCTTTTTTAAACACCACATTCGGTAATGTCACCTTGGTGGCTATACAGGCACTTTTACGTAGGTGGGACCTACCGTGAAATTACTTCCAAATGAATTCTCACTGTTCTTCCACATAGAATCTTTCTTTAACTGTATTATATCCTGATGTTGGATTGAGTACATCTAACTGCTTCTTGGAAACCTGTTTTAAAATTTCTCAATGGAGATAATAAAATATATATATTTAGAAACAGATCAATGTACTTCAGTCAAAGGAGTAGCTACATTTTCTCTGTGAGCCCCCTTGAACTCCAGGTGTCATGAATTCAGCACAGCACAATAGTCCCTAACGTGAACAGAAAGAACTTTATGTTCACGCCTTTGCAGATTCAATGGAAAGAAATGATAGAAAGGGACCTAAGCAAATGCCTCATTTCTTTCTTCAGGGTATCAAATTTACTCAACAAAAATTCCCTGAGAAGTTTTCACGTTAGCATTTATTCTGTTTGTGCCAGAGAATCACTAAGCTTCTCCTAATATTGTAATATTTATCGAACATGCTTTCAAAAGTTGACTATATTCATTTATTCTTCCTAATAAGAATATTCTATTAGGCTAACTTATGAAGGGTGTTTTTCTTAGCAAAACATAATGAAATAATTGCTTTTGACAGAGTTCATGAGGGAACTTTTCCTCTGGTAAATGCTATGAAAAGATGAGGCCGGATTTGAGTTCCTTTTCTCAGACCACCATGGGATGTTAAAAGTATTTAAACAGAATATTTTTCTTTGAATTAATGCAACTTAGTGAAAATATTTTTAAATTAGTATGGTACTCTTCTCAGTTTATATAAAATCATAAAATATATCCAAATAGACTTGTTTATTCTTTAGGGCTAAGCATACATACACACATATGGACATACATATGCATGTACTTTAACAAGAAGAGATTATTTTTTCTGTTCTTTGATTTATATGTTTACTTTCCTGTCAAGTAAAATGATGACCAAATTATCAGCCTATTATTGACTATCTTTAGTAATAATCCCATATGCATGGTTGTGTATGGTTTTTGGTATGTGTGTATGTTTGTGCTATGGTTGTACATGTATATAACTTATAGAAAATCATTTATTTGTGGAAGCACACAATATAATCTTATAATGAAAGTGAAGTCTCGATGGCAGCTGCTGTGAAAAGAAGAACTCATCTTAAGATAAAAAGAAATGTACGGGATAAGGGAAAAGTAGGTTTATAGTTTGGATGGAAAATAGTGCAATAATTAATAAATAATAATACAAGAATAAGCCTGTTTTGTGTAGTCACAACTGTAATCCTACTTTTGCCCCACCCTGAATATATAATTAGCTTTATAAAAATTAAAAGCTTTGTAACAGAAATGTTAGTAATTAAATAACATATCCACTTGTGTTTACCAGTAATATTGAAAAAATATTTTTATATCCCCTGTTTTACTTTTGTAACTGGTGTATTTGTGCATCTTAACAAGTCCTTTTCATTTTTTAAGTTAAAAGAAACATTTTCAAGCCAAGTGTATTAATTACTCAGAACAGTGGTACTGTTGCTTTCTAGAAAAAAATGGATGCTAAAACTGCATGTAAATTTACTCTTTTCAAGTATTTCTATTCTAAGAACTTCCAAAAATAAATAAAAATATATTTATTTTATTACATGTTTTCATTGAAAATTAATTAGCATCGGTATAGAAATATATTGACCATTATATAAATATATTGACTTTATAATATTTACATTACTTTTGTATTTATAAATAGTTTTCAAATATTTTAAATAATTATATAAATAATAAATTTAGCAAGGTGTAAAATTAGTACTTTAACATATATTTAAAAATAAATACCAGGAAAGAGATACTTTCAATTAGGGAAAAAAAGAAGTAAAAGGCTGAAATGAAATAGCCACAAATATGGTATGATCAAGTAATTGCTTATATAATTATAAACATTTACATTTTTATATATCTATATGTATGCATTAAAAATTTTTTTTGTATTTTTCCATTACCATTTAACCTCCTCCCACTCTCTTCTCGCCTATAGTCGCCAGTGTGTTGTCCATGTCCATGAGTCCTTCATATTTTTCTGTTAAACCATCCCACCGCCACCAGAGAACACACAATGAGTGACATTAACCATGCTACCAGACTAAAGGAGTCCATTTGCCTGCATGCATCAAAGCCCAAGCAAACTCGAACAGGAGTTTGCAGCCAAGAGAGTAAGGGCTTATTAGTTGAGGAAATGGCACCAAGCTCAATGTCACAGAGACCTGGCTCCCCAGTGGCTTCCAGAGAATGGGTTATACAGGGGAAACCTTTTGTTGCTATCATCCCCTTGAGGGTCCAGTCTGTAGAACAGAGACAACCATCTCTGCTCCACTTCCCAGTTCTGATCAAGGTCTTTCAAAAAGCAAGTCCTGCCACATGCTAATGCCTTATCTTGGGAACAGCTGCATTTCACATTCTCTAAGTGTGAGCAAGCACAGACTTTATTAATGGTTGACCTGAAATGAAGAGGCAAAATGGACCTCACTAATGTACCTTGAGCCAACCCCGACATTCCAACCCTCTCCAATCCACTCTCCAGACTGCCATTATATCGCTTTGCAAACCTCGGTGTGATTGTGAAACAATCAAACAAAACAAAAAACAAGCATTGAAGAGCCAGATGGATTTGTTCTTTTCTGTACCTTGTTGTCATTATTTGTAATTGAAAATGATAATGATAATCACAGTTCCCAAATATTAAGATCTATATTCTGTGCAGTTTCTTAAGCACCTACTACCCAGTAGAATCAGATAAAAGCAACTGCTTGTATCAATTGACTGTTTTCCCCACCATATTGTGAACTACATGAGGAGTGTTGCATCATTTTTCATATTATCCCCTCCCAAATCACAAATATAAATAAAACAGAATATATGCTACCATTGGATTCCAACAAGTAACTGCTTTTAGCAATGGCATATGCATATTTTTTAAAAAATGGTATATGTTGGTTTACATAATACTGGGATGTATTCCCAATAATGAAGCACAATTTTACATGTAAGCATTTTAATGTCAAAAAGATGTCAGTCTGTTGTCTGTCTGTGTGTCTGTCTCCATTTTGCTGGTTGGTTGATTCTGTTCGTTTGTTTCCATGCGAGTGAAACTACATGTTACTTGTTTTTCTCTGACTGGCTTGTTTCACTTAGCATAATGCTTTCTAGTACATCCATGCTGTCACAAAAGGTAAAATTTCCTTCTTTTTTATACCTGAGTGGTATTCCTTTGTGTAAATGTACTACAGCTTTGTTATCCATTTATCTACGGATGGACACGGGCTGTTTCCAAATCTTGGCTATTTTAAATAATGCTGCAGTGAACATAGGAGCATATATATTCTTTCGAATTAGTGTTTCAAGTTTCTCAGATAAATTCCTGAAGTAGAATTGCTAGGGCATAAGGCAGTTCCATTTTTAATTTTTTGAGGTAACTCCATACTGTTTTCCAGAGTGGGTGCATTCCCACCAACAATGCACTAGGGTCCCTCTTTCTCCACATTCTTGCCAGTATTTATTTGTTGATGCATTAAGATGGCCATTCTGATAGACAATGAGGTGATATCTCATTGTGGTTTTAATTTGTATTTCTCTGATGATTAGTGATATTGAACATCTTTTCATGTATCTATTGGCCAAAAGTGTCTGTCTATTCAGGCCCTTTAATCATTTTTAAATTCGATTTTTTTTGGTGTTGAGTTTCATAAGTTCTCTGCAAATTTTGGATATTAACCTCTTATCAGATTAACAATAGTGCTATTTTGTTTTTTTCCTTCATATTTATGTAAATTATTTTGCATGATTTACAGAGTAAAAAAACCAAACAGAGGACAGTGGGTATAATGTAGATGTTTATACAATATAGATGTGTGTATACACATGCATCTGTAATATATGTACTTCTTTCCACTTACAATCCATGGGGATCAGATGATAGCTATTAAAGGGTACAATGCATTCCTTTTTAGAGCTGTGACTTCATAGATGTAGCACACATTATTTAACCAGTGTCTCATTGACAGAAATTTGGATTTTTAATTGTCTCCCTCCGTCACATAAAATTCTATCATTTTTGCCTAGTTTTAAAAGAATATTCTTGTACAAATATTTTTGCCACTGTATATTGTGGACATACTTCTAGAAGTTGTATTTCTTGGTTAAAGCATACACGGTTAAAGATTTGTCACATATGCGGAGGTACTCTTCTTCACAGTGATCTTATTTTGCCATTCTGTGAGCAATGGGTAAAGGTTCACATTTAGCTCTCCCCAGTCTAACCCCAATATGTTGATAAAATTTTGACTTTTTGCCAATGAAAGGGGAGATAAATGACATTTCAGTCCCTGGTTATTTCCATTATTTTTCTATAAAGTATGTGTTCATTTTTCTATTTTGTTGTGTTGTTGAAAATTTCCTCTAATTCTTGAAGCCCTTAATTAAATATATTACACTTTTATATTTTAAGTTGCAAGTATTTTTCCCAGTTTGAGGTTTGCTTATTTTTCTTACAGTGTCTTTTAATGGACATTTTAATTTTTAATGTAATCAAATTTGTCTAACTTTTTTCTTTATTGCTTCTGAATATTGAATTATATCTTAAAGAGGTTTTTATCTCCCAGGTACAAAATAGGCAACCAAGATTTCTTCTACTATGTGCTTAGCTCTATCCCTCGATATTTAAATCTCTGACCATTTTGGCTTTTATCCTTGCGTATGACATGATGAACAGATCCAATTTTATCTCTAACACCATTGACATAAAGGTACATGCTCCGCCTTGGCTGGTGTAGCTCAGTGGATTGAGTGTGGGCTGCAAACCAAAGTGTCGCAGGTTCGATTCCCAGTCAGGGTACATGCCTGGGTTGCAGGCCATGACCCCCAGCAACTGCACATTGATGTTTCTCTCTCTCTCCCTCCCTCCCCTCTCTAAAAATAAATAAGTAAAATCTTTAAAAAGAAAAAGGTACATGCTCCCTCACTTTTCTAATACATATTTCTATTTTGACCCCTTGTTTTTTTTTGTTAATTTACCTATGTACCCAAAATACATTTTAGAAAATATGAAATGGTTGATATCTTGTAGGTGTTTTTGGTTTATTTTGTTTTTCTTAAGAATGATTTTGGCTATTAATTACCTATATTGTTTTTAAAATCATTTTTATTGTAATTCTATTACAGTTGTCACCATGTTTCCTCTTTGCCTTCCTCCACCCGTTGCCCCTGCTCCCACCCCATTTCCCACACTGTTGTCCATGTCCATGGGTCATTCATACATGATCTTTGTTTAGTCCCTTCCACATCTTGTTCGTTTTGAAACAAAATTTTTGATCATATTTGCATGCTGCAAAAATAATAAAATTTTATTTTATTGAAATTATCATAAATGCTTAAATTAGCTTATTAAGAAGCCACATCATTATGATATGGCAAGGCTATACCATACCCAAGGATATGATATTTGTTTCTGAGTCCTCTGTGTCTACTTTTATGGATTCCCATGGTCATTTTCAATATTGCAAAGCAAAATTGTCTTATTATACACCAGCATTATACAGATAAACGAAAATATTAAAATAAAACATTAAGAAAGGTATTTAAAGTGACAATTTAAAATGATACACTAACAAATGAGTTCTAGACTTGTGCACTGAAAGCCAAATGGCATTATGGAGAGAAATCAGGTAAGACCCGAGCACATGGAAAACCAGTATGTTATTGTTATATACACATGTATCATGTAATTTCTTTAAATTCAGGATTTCCTTTCATGACACATCTTTCAATTTCTTTCGCCCAATCATCATACAGCAAAAGGGAAATCTTACTCATTTAAGCTTAAACGCCCTTGCTCTTAAGTGATTAACACATGCCTCCACCATTTCTTCTTTCTTCTTTTGACATTCATAGGTTTAGCTATAGAAAAAAGAAGCAAAACTAGGAAATCTAAGATGCCTTATTTAATAAAATTTTAATCAATAAATGGAAAATGGGGATTTACAGAGAAACATAGACAGAAATCATGCCGATATTAGTGGAATTTCTCTTTGAAAAGTCTGAGGTCAGTATGTATCTGAAAGCAAACCAATGTATGAAAAATTGAAAGAAAGATTATTAAGGATGGAAAAACTTTATTGCCACTGGTATGAGCATTGAATACTTTTCAAACAATATTACTTGTTAGTAAAGCATATTCCTAGTAGAGAATTAAGGTTGTTAAACTAGTGCAGTTTGATACATCAAAGTCCTATCATATTATATCTCTGCCAACTTTCTAAAAATGTTTTCTGCCATAGAAACACAAGAAAACCTTTGATGATGGTGAAACAAAAGCCCAATGGAAGTCTTTGAAGCTCATACTAATAAAAATTGCAAATTATTTTTCACAAAAGAATCCATTCAACATAAGAAAAACAACAGCAAAATTTCAAACTGCATTTATTTGCTTTTATTTGTAATAATTTTTTACCATTTTGACCATTATTTACATTTTAAAATTGAATAATTAAAATAATATGGAGTGCATCTTATTAGTAATTTACTGAAATTTATAAGTGTAACCAAAGAAGACAATCTTTATGAGTTTTTTTCATGTTTTATGCAATGTGTCCTAGACAAAATTCAGCATTGGTGAAAACTACTGGTACCCATGACAGATGGTCACGCACAATGGTTTTGTTATATAATATAATTTTAGTCTTTTGTACAATAATTCCTTAGTAGTTTAGGGTAGCATATAAATACATCTGTATGATGCCAACAAGGTCAAGCAAAAATAGAAGAAGGTAAGAGGATTATTGCAATAGGGAAATATAGTTGATAAAAAAATAGCCAAGAGAATCTATAAATTAAAGATTTATCCGTAAGAGATCGATGATCTCTAATGTGCTTGAAACAATTCAAGTCACTGAGAATAAAAAGATGAATAAATAAGAATCTCTTCTTAATGTGGGGATTGCACAGTGGCCTGTGAGACTTTTATGCATAGCAGTGCACTTAAGGAGCTCCAACGTAGTGGAGGCAGTGATTAAATTCGCCTGAGGGGAGCAGGGATGCCAGCCAGGCTTCCCGGGGATTGCAGCTTGTAGAGAGCCAAGATGGCAATCTTTAAATAGCCCTTGTGCCTAAAAAGTTTTGCAACAGCGCAGCTCATGTTTCTATCGTTTTCCAAATTAGGAATGGATAAAGTGAGCGTATGAATTGAATATTATCTATCGCTATATGCTATGGTAAAACTACTTAAAGGGGAAGCTAGAAGAACGTGTGATAAAATATTCATACTCTTTTTCGGAATAAAATATTTTCAGTATTCTATTCCATGCAGATATATTTTAGGAAGATAGTTATTTCTGTAGATAATATCACAACCTTACTTGACACTTTTTGTTAGCTTATATTCAGGTTTTTTTTTTTCCCCTATGAAATGCTTTAAAGAGTTAATGGTCTTTCTGATATGTATTTGATCTGATGCTTCTGAGCATGTTTAAGTCTTTTGTGGTGATCTTAAGGACCCCGTATGGACTGAAGTTACCAGAGAGTTTGTGCTTTAAATGTAGGACCACAGAAATGAAGACTCTTTGTATCTGAAATATTCTTGAACAGGAAGCGTGTACATCGTGGTTTGACAGGAGAGCATCTTCCCAAACGGCTTTCACTGAGAGATTCTTCACAGTTCCTGTCACCTTTCTGTGACTTCTTCTCATCAGAGACTTTCTGAAAAACTCCTCCTTTAAGTAGAAAATGCTTCTAAAATGGGGATTTTTAAACAAATTCAAAAGAAGGACGTGATACAACATCTGACATTAAAAATCTTTACTTTTCCTTTGAAATCTTTATAAGCAGATAATTCCAGTCTGCAGATTTCTTTGTAGGAAGCTTTTTTAGTAACTGCAGTGAGTAGTATTCCCATGTACTTAAGTTGTCATAGCTATTAATAGTTCCGAGAATTTCCTGGACTTCCTTTTATATTGTTGATGTTCAGTCTTTGGAAATAAGTAGACTTGGATTTATTTACTAATGTGTAAATGTATTAATGTAGAAATAAAAGGTGGTTGGGGCAGGGGAGAGTGGTGGGGAGAAAATGGAGACAATTTTACTTGAACAACAATAAAAAAAGAAAAAATGATTCTGAAGTTGTATATCTCATAAATATTTACTGTATTTATTTTACTCTTAATGCATACATAGCTACTTTCTTTTTTTCAAATGGGTATTCAGTTCTTTCAACAACATTTACTGAAAGTCTGACCTTCCAGATTTATTATCATAAGACCTTTGTAGAGACCAACTGTGGGTCTATTTCTGGACTCCATTGTGTTCCATTAATCTCTATTTCTGTTATTATTCCAATGCCTAGCTGTCTTGATTTCTACAGCTTTATATAAGTTCTTGAAATAGGTAATGTGCATTTTCTTTGTCCTTTTTCAAAATTGTTGTGGCTATTCTAGGTCTTTTCCATTTAAATTTAGAACCTTCTTGATAATTTCTTCAAAAAAAATTAACAGAGAATTTTGTAGGAATTGCATTGTCTAAGGATTAGTATTATTTTAGTAATACTGATCCATACAATCAAAGGTTATGGAATATTTCTCAACTTATTTAGATGGTTTTAATTTCTCTCAGGTTTTTTTTTCTACTCTTAAATGTTCAGGTGTTACATATATTTTGTTGAATTTATCTCAGAATATCTCTATGATTATTTCCCCCCATATTTATATATTTAAATATGGATTTTCACTGTTTTCTGGTTTGCATTGTTTCTGACACTCTATCAGTGATACTAATATTTCTTTCTTTGTGAATAAAGTAGCTTTTTTTCTTTAACTTCTTTTAATATCTCCATCACTGATTTCCAGCAATATTGTTATGATGTACCTGATTCTGATTTTGGATGCTTATTCTAATTAGAGTTTGCTGAGCTTTTTGAATTAGTGGATTTGTGTTTTTTCATAACATTCAGAACATTTTCACTGTCTTCGGATATTTTGTGCCACCTTTTCTGGGATTCTGACTTCATGAATGCTAGACTTCCTGATCGTCCTTCTCTCTTTCTCTGTGATTCAGTTTGAATAATCTCTGTTGCTGTGTTTTCAAGTTCATTAATCTTCCCCCACCCCCAGAAGTTTCTAACATCTTAAGTACATCCAGTGAATAATTGGTTTGAAGTATTTTACTTAAAACTCTGGAGTTCCATTTTATTTTTTCTATGATTCCATTTTTCTCTTTGATATAATTTGTATTTGCCTATAAAGCTTTGAACATGTCAACTAATTCCATCTTATTTCTCATTTGTATCTATGTCTATTGATTCATTTTTCTTCTGGTTATGTGTCACATTTCCATGATTCTTTATTAGTCTGTTCTTTTGTTGTTGTGTATCTGTTATTCTGAATACCACATTGTTGAGTTTCTGGATATTAGTGTTTTCTCCTAAAAGGGGTTATGGTTTGCTAGAATGAAAATCAATGTGTTTGGGAATTAAATTGATCTGTTCAAGCTCAATGTTAAGGTATTTGAGAACAGAGTTTAAGGAAGCAGTAATCTAGAACTAGTATGGCTCAACTTTGAAGGCTTGACCTTTCTAAGATTCCTACTGAATGCTCTAGTTATTCAGCAAATTACTCTGCTTTGTTCCGACTCGGAAATCTCTCAGCCTGTGAGATGTGGTGGTTTTGAGCATTTCCCTGAAGTTCTTCTTTCACCCTGAAGGTTATCTTAGTAGTAAATAAAAAACCTAAGGGGACACTTAGGTAGATTTCTGGAGCTCTTTATCTGTGCACTCTCCTATTCACTCATACTCCAACACAAATTTTTGCCATTTAACCTGCTCTGAACTTGACTGTCTGTCTCCATAGTTCATAGAAAGTGTTGTGCTCTGTCCTCACCTTGTACTGGTGTCTAGCAAGCACCTCTGGACAGAAAGGCAGGGTGATCTTAGGTCTCTCTAATTTTCCCATTTCTCAAGTTTTAATGTGTTGTCTTATTATGAAAATCTTTAACTTTTTAAAATTTATAAGATGTTTAAATGAGAGGACTGATCTAGAACTTTTTATACCACAATGGCCAGCAATGGAGTCTACTACCTCTTTTTATCTTTTAAATAGCATATTCTTTATTGGAAGCCTTTACAAAACCTTATCCTTTTATTCTGTAATGTAATCTCCTTATCATTTTATATATAACTTTCAGACCTTAGTATAAATGTCACTCCCCCGCCCCCACAAGGGAGCTTTCTGAGGTCCTGCATGTTCACATCCTCGTTATTTGCTGCAGCAGAATTCTGCGCTTTCTTCATCAGTGTGTTTACTGTACTGCAGCATGTTGATTTGCCATTGACTTCTTTACACACATAACTGGAGAGTAGCCTCAAAGGTATGAACTATTGCTGTGGTGGGGTGGCCCGGTTGGTTAGAGTGTCATCCTGTGCACCCAAGGGTTGAAGGTTTGATTCTTGCTCAGGGCACATACCTAGGTTGCAGGTTCCATCCCCAGTTGGGGCACATGCTGGAGGCAACTAATTGGTGTTTCTCACACTGATGTCTGCTTGTCCCTCTGTCTGTCTGTCTCTCTCCCTCTAACATCAGTGAACATATCCTTGGGTGAAGATTTAAAAAAATATGAAATATTTAATACCATAAACATGAGTAATTAAATTCAAGTTTGGAGCAGAAAGAAATCAACTTTAAGTTGGGGAACAGAAAGAGTGACCTTTCTAAGAAATGACTGAGTGTAAACAATTTGGAATGGGGGGGATCTGCATTATAGGCGTGGGGGAGCATGTAAAGAAAGGCACAGAAATCTGAAAATGACTAACTGAATATCAATTTAACTTGGGCAAAATGTGAAGGAATTTGAATAATACAGTGATAACTGAAAAATTATATCCAAACCATCAGAAGCTTTTCAGCAAGAGACCGATGGGTTCACACACTTCTGGTAGTAGTGTAAAGGCCCGGGAAGCAAACTTGATGGAAGCTGAGTGGCAAGGGCAAGCATAGTGCCCATTGAATGCCTGAGATTGAGGGAGGGGGAGTGTTCAAACTGTATTCTTAGTTGTTTTTTCTTGCCTGAATATCTTATTGTACTTTTAACTGAGATAATATGTAATAAATAAAAAGTTGATAGGAAGAGATTATAACCTATTTAGAATGTATATGTGGACATGTCTGCTCTAAGTTCAGCTAGATATGTCTGTTTGGTACTTGGGCCTGGATTCTGCAGATAATCCAATGTGTCCGACACAGAAGAACAAGGTAGATAACACTGCAAAGAAGCAACTAGTCAACTTCATGGGAGGGAATTATATGGATAAAATGACTCATTTTCTTACCATGTTTATTATATGAGCCAAAAGGGGAATTTTTATTTAAGAAAAAGTTCATGCACTTTGACAACAATGAAAAGTGTAGATATTGTTTGAAGATGATTTGCACAAACTAACTCTGAAAAATATTTTCAGGGAAATTAAATATTGATGAAATTATATGATATTAAAGAAGCAGCATTTAGCTTTATTAGGTGTAGGGATGGCATACCAATTCAGTAAAAAAAAAAAAAGAGATCTGTGTTAGTAAGAGACGCATAATGAATTTATACAGCAAATGTCATCATATGTGAGATTTGCTTTAAAATACTGCACCGGAAGTCAATAAAGGAAAGAGATAACAACAAAAATGGAAAAACATTTATTATTCTTCAATCCACATTTTCTTCATTGTGCATGAAAGTTTCTATGATGTTAAAAATGAAGTATACCATTCACAAAAGTTATAGATTGGAGATGTGCATTGTATATATGAACACATACATGTGTGTGTATATGATACTTTCAGTTTGTATAAAATCGCTATAGAATGGAACATAGAATTAGAAGACCAGAAGCAGACACTTTGCAGCTCACAGCACATCGGGTAGTTGGGAAAAGATTGGCGGGAGAAGGCATGCAAACATCTGGGGGAGTGCACCAGCGGTGCTAGTGGTGAGGCTTCCGCAGTGAGTGACCATGAAACTAAAAATCACGAGGAAAGGAATGATGTGAGCTGCACACTTTTTTGCTGAAATCCAAATTGTTGCCAACTGGTTCAAAACCGAGGGGAATAGAGGGAATCAAACTCAACTTTGAAATCACCATTTTGATTTCTTTTTTCCTGACTAAAAGGGTAGTGTTGTCCATCAACCAAAACAGCAAAGACAGAAAAAGGAATGTAGCCTTCAGGGGAAATAAAATGGATGCTATCTTATTGTAAGTTAGTTCTTAGAGAACAGGCACTTCAGCAAATGTTTGCCACGTGCGCTCTCACAGAAGTGAGTGGTAGCCCATTATCCCTTCATACATTCTAATTTTTGAGACTGTTTAATTCTTCTATTAAAATGTTTTGCTCTGGCTGGTGTGATTCAGTGGATTGAGCACCAGCCTGAGAACCAAAGGGCCACTGGTTTGATTCCCAGGCAGGGCACATGCCTGGGTTGCAGACCAGGTCCCCAGTAGGGGGCTCTCAAGAGGCAACCACACATTGGTGTTTCTCTCTCTCTCTCCCACCCTTCCCCTCTGTCTAAAACTAAATAAATAAAATCTTTAAAAGATGTTTTGATTTGATTATAATTATGAATTATATGTCTTGATTTTTTGTACTTTATCTTTTTTAAAATTTAGAATATGACAGACTAAAATTTAATCTGATCATGTGTTTTAACTAGTTAACCCAGATAATTAATCACATTGCTAAAATGACTATCATGCTGCATTTTCTCTTTTTTTTATCTCCCAGTTAAATAAATGCTTATTTAAGCAGAGAGATAAAATGCTTTATTGCTTATATGAAATCTGGGAACTTACTTTGTCTTTAATATATGGCACGAGCTCTTTTTTTGAAATAAGTTCTTTAAATTAATAAAATTGTAATAGAAATTGCAATAATATGCACAATAGTTCCAGTGATTACAGACCACTAAAACATGAATCTTGTAATTACATCATAATTTACTTTGATATCTTCTTCTCCTATTAAATCAGTTATTAATTCTATCCCGTAAAACCACAGGACAGCTATTTTTTCATAATAAGATTTTTAAAATTATTTTAAAACCAATAAAAGATGCATGGAACAACGAAAAATAATCACCTTGAAAAATACTTTTCAAATTAGCTCAGGAACACTTAAAGAGTAGACTAGTTTAATTTGTCATGTGCCGCCACTGTCATAAGTCTCCATTTCCACATGTAAAGGTCCTTCTTGCTTTGGTTAGGTCTGCATTAGTAAGACTGGAGTGAGCAGTACACTCTGCTTCCTGCCAGGAGGAGCTCAGTATGTGAACAAGTTCCAGAGACCACCCCTACCCCTATGCAATCTCCATTAATCTTTCAGATACTCATATGAGTGAGTGTTAGAATAAAAAAGTAATTGCTATTATGGCATGCTTGTTCTATAATATTTCTGTCTCATATTGTGAAGAAGAAAACATTTTTCTTCTGTTTAACAACAGAAAGAAAAACAAATATGGTAAATTCCAAATCAGTAGTGCTTAAATTCCAAAGAAGCAAATTTATTCTGGACACATGAATACACCTTTGAATAAACAGAGTGAAATTGTTCAAGAACAACAATATTTTGACATGAAATCATTAAATAATAGATATTTGCTCTCCATTTTTGGTCTGCATATGTGAAGTACAATATATATGGCTATACAACTCTAGTAAAGCTAGTCAGAATTTGCTTGATATCCTATGAAAGCAATGCTAGTTGTTTCTTTACCTGTAATAAACACCAAATCGTAACTATGGAAGTCAGGTATAGATAGGTGCGTAGGTGGATAGATAAATAGATAGATATGCATAGATGCATTGATACATAGATATAGTATAGATGTGACTGTACTTATTGATACATTTCATGTTATATAGATGATCTTCTTTCACTGATATTTTCCAGGAACAACAAAGAAAATGAGTGGATAACAGCTGAATTTACAAAAAAAATGAATGAAAAATTTCTTCCAGAAACCATAATCATAGTTGTATACAAAGCTGTGGATATGATGCAATTGTAATTTATATCCTAAAGAAAAACTCTAGAAGATCTGTTCCAGGGTTGGCTAAGAAACTTGCATCTGTTGTAACAGGGGCTTAATGTATGTTCCTTCATTGTCTTCTTCCCACCTCTCTCTTCTTTCAAGGTTGCCTAATATCTCTTGCTTGTATAGCAGTCCAAATGATTACTGGTAGAAATGTCCGAGCTTCTGCACCTGCGGTTTTTCAATCCACCACAGAGCAGCAGCTGTATTCCCATAGTTGGTTCGTTCGTTTTAAACTTTTCTCTAATAGATTCTGTGTCATGCCTGCCACGTGCTCCTTATTCCCAGGGCCTGGGCTCCCTATTCATCTGTGGCATCGTGGTTATACTTTATACTCAACTGATGTGTTACTCACTGCTGCATTAATAGAAAGGAATTACATCCTGCCCTGGATTTTGGCAGGAAGAGTAATTCACCGCTTGAATGTGGGCTAAAATTAGCCTCCACATTGGTTGGAAATACGAACACATGAACACCTTGTTATGTCTTATGCAATACCATTGAATATGTTCCCCTGGCTGCCGCGCTCGGCGTTTTAGCATTAACTATATTTTATACACAATGTTACGGAGTTCAATAGCTCTAAGAATTGATGAGAAATTCTGCTTTTGTATCTTTAGAAACTATTTTGGACATGAGATAGTTGGTAGTCTTGGGTATGTCATGCAAGTTTATGATCCTAAAGCAATTATATATTTAAAATTTTATAAAGTAATCATATTCACCCTTTGAAGGAAGAGGATAAAGTGCATTGAACTTCATCACGTGTTCCCTGTTACAAAATCTCAAGAATGAGAACTTCCTGTATGTGTCATCTTGTGCATTTTTTAAAAAGGATCTGTGTAATACATGCAAAAAACAGCTGCCCGTACTCACAGCTGCAAGACAAATATTTCTGTACAATGTCTGTGTGTACTTGGGCAGGTGAGGGTTAGAAGCTCCCACTTGAAGTAAAATGGTGAAGTCATTGACATTTTGTTGTACTTGCTGCACCCTGTATAGTGACTTCTTCATCCAGGTGAGGCAAGGAAGACACTGAACGTACACCTCATTCTCTCTGAGAAAAGATACTTATATGTAGTATAAGGGAGACAAAGCTAAAAGCTTTGGACAATGAACTCGGCTTCATCTGGGTTTGAATCTCGGCTCTGAAATTTATCAGCCACGCCATCTTTGAAAATTTAACCTCAGTGTTTTTTAATATATGTCTGTTCAAAATATTATTAAACTGTGCTAGGTAGAGTATAAAATACTGGCAAGGCTAGTTTTGGGGATTATAAGAATTAAATATATTCATTTAGAACATTAAATAAATATATGGAATATAGTGTTTGATCAATATAATTTATATTTTATGCTCTGAAATTAATTACATTTTAAAATTTTCTTACATAATTTTATATACATACATATGGATGTATAAATAGTGTGTTTACATATTGTGTGTTATTATATACTTTTCAAATTTTACAATGTGAAATGTGAATATATTATCAAGTGAAGAAAACATATTTGCATTTATATATAAAAATTTCACCATAACATTGGAGTTGGGCTGGATGAGGAATATATAAAGGGGAAAGAGGACTTCTAAAAGGTAGGCACTTATTATTATCAAAGTAAGGAGCAATCGAGGAAGAAATCAGTTTATGCTTATTCTGTTCCCTGAGATGTTGTGCCTTCAAATCCTCAGACTACTGATGGTTTACTTTCGTAACTCTCACTCATGGTCCTCTAACTATATACATAGTGTAAATTTGCTGCTAGATTGAATTGTTATTGTATTTGTTTAATTTTTATAATGTGAATATTTAGTGTCATATAAGAAAAGGAAACGTATAGTGTATGAAAGTTTAAAAGAGCATAGAGATATAATAGCTCACTTAGTAACATCCGTGATTCATCTACATCTATGTTATACAACTGATATAAATATCACTTTCTTATAGTAAATATGTTTTTAATACAAGTGTATTGCAGTTAAGAATTTTATAAAATTTAGGTTTTAAAGAACATGTTCCACAACAGCTGAAGCTAAATTTTTAATGAGGGCTAGTTTATTAAATATCAATATTTTGTTTCTTTCCCAGTAAAGTTTCTAAAATTTTCCAAGTTTCTAAAATCTTTAAGTTTAAAAAAGTCCTAAAATTAGTTGACCAAAATTTAAAGGTGAAAAGAATTAGAAACTCTTTTACATTCTCATTAACAGTAAAATTGAATAAATCTTATATATGCAATTACTTCTTAAGTCATTACTATACTTTCAGATGTTAACTTCATATTAGATAATTTTATATACAAGAGAATATTGAATAAGGTCATTTGAATGCAAGATGACTATACACTTTTATTATATAGGATATCTGCATTCTGCGTACCCTTTGAAGTATGGAAACAAGACTCCAATATCTTTATTTTTCAGTCTTGACTTTTTTGTTTGTTTCCTTGCTTTTTAAATATATTGTGTTTATTATGCTACTACAGTTGTCCCAATTTTCCCCATTTATCCTCTTCCACCCATTACCCTCATTCCTTCCTGCAATACCTTCCCTTACTTCATGTCCATGAGTCATGCATGTAAGTTCTTTGTCTACTCCGTGTTCTAGACTGTTTTTAACATCCCCCTGTCTATTCTGTACCTGTGAATTTGTACTTCTTAATCCCTGCACCTTTTCCCTCATTCTCCCCGTCCCCTTCCCAGATGATAACCCTCCAAATGATCTCTGTATCTTTGATTCTGCTTCTGTTCTGCCTGTTTGCTTAGTTTGTTTTTTAGATTCAGATGCTGATAGTTGTGAATTTGTTGTCATTTTTATGTTCATAGTTTTGATCTTCTTTTTCTTATATACTTCCCTTTAACATTTCATATAATACTGGCTTGGTGATGATGAACCCCTTTAGTTTTACCTTGTCTGGGAAGCAATTGATCTTTTCTTCAATTCTAAATGATAGCTTTGCTGGATATAGTAATCTAAGTTGTAGGTCCTTAACTTAGGATGTGCATAACTTTCAATACTTCCTGCCAGTCCCTTGTATCCTACAAAATTTCTTTTGAAAAATCATCTGATAGTCTTATGCAAACTCCTTTGTAGGTAACTGTCTGCTTTTCTCTTGATGCTTTTAAGATTCTCTCTTTATCTTTAACCTTTTACATTTTAATTATGATATGTTTTGGTATGGTCCTCTTTGGGTCCTCTTTGATTATGACTCTGTGTTTCCTGGACTTGTATGTCTTTTTCCTTCACTATATTAGGGAATTTTTCTTTCATAGTTTTTCTAGTAAGTTTTCAATTTCTTGCTCTTCCTCTTCTCTTTTTGGCACCCCTATGATTCAGATTTTGGTATGTTTGGAGATGTCCCAGAGGCTTTTTATTCTATCCTCATTTATTTTTAATTCTTTTTTCTTTTTGCTATTCTTATTCAATGCATTTTTTCTTTTTTATGTTCCTAATGGTTGATATGAATTCTTGGCTTCATCCCCACCATTCTTGGTTCCCTGTGGATTTTTCTTTATGTCATTTAATGCAACCTGCCTGCCTGCCTGTGTCTTTTTTGTGCTGTTGCAGTAGCCAGTGAGTTCTTTGAGCATCCTGATAACCAGTGTTTTGGACTCTGTATCTTAAAAGTGGCTTTTTTTCCCCATTTCATTTAGTTCTTTTTCTGGAATTTTGTTCTGTTATTTCATTTGGGCCATATTTCTCTGTCTCCTCAATTTGACAGCCTCCCTGTATTTGTCTCTGTGTATTAGGTAGCGCTACCTTGACTCCTTGTCTTAGTAGTGTGGCCTATTGTAGAAAAGGCACCTGTAAATTGTGTGCGTTGGATCCTCAGGTAATCACTAGAGCAGGACGACCTATGTCACTGCTCTTCGGCTTTGCGTGGGGGAGGGGACAATGCTGCTGCCTGGCCTCTGGAGATTTGCCCAGGAGGAAACTGTCTCCCAGCACTCACGCTGCTGCCAGTCATAGCACTTTCTCCCCTTATGGCACTTGTTCCCTTCCATCCGCTGCTGTGGTGCTGAATCACAGAGGAGTGGGTCAGAATAAGTTCCGAGACCTTTGCAGTCCCTTTAAGAGGAGCCTCCTGAGAATCCTTCAGTTTCTTCTGCCATCCCAACCCCCAATGATTTTTAAAGTCAGAATTTTTGGGGACTTATCTTCCTGGCACCAGAACCAGGCTGGGTGATCTGGTCTGGGGCTGGGATCGCTCACCCTCATGACCCCTCCTGATTTTTATCCACCTTAGGTGGATGTGGGACCACTCCTTCCTCTGCTTCTCTGCACCTCTCCTTGTCTCTGCACCTCTCCTTGTCTCCATCCTCCTATCTGTTTGGGTGAATGTGGCTTCTTTAAATCCTTGGTTGTGGGGTTTCCACACAGCTTGATTTTCTGACAAATCTGGGTGATATTTGTTTTGCAGTCTAGTTGTAATTTTTGCTGTAGTTGTGTGACAAGGTGAAACATTTTTACTTGTGCCTCTGTCTTGACTGGAACTCCTAGTCTTGCTTTTCAAGGACATCTTGCCTCAATTATTCATTTAATTCTTTAGTTTTGATACATATTATATTGAACGAGCATTGAAGCATAGAAAAATACTGCCAAGATTTTTGATTCAGCATTGGTAATTAGGTAAAATTATTTTGGTCACAAATACATAAGATTACTTAATTCTGCAGCAAAGAAGTCTCTGAGATACTGATTAAGAGCTTTCAACATATATATTGATTTCTGTTGCTGGCTAACACAGATCAATTACAAAATAAGGAATTTTTTTATAAATTAATTTATACCAGTAAAGCCTAGATCATTGGAATTATAACATAGATTGCCATTTATTAGATAGAAAAAAGAAGATATATTCTTAACACACAAGAAAGGATAAGTTAGAAATCAAATGCCTATAAGGCATTTGCTGCATGTTTTATACATATATATGTATATGTATGTGATTTTTATTCATTTGTTCAGCAAATATGAATTAAGCACTTACGATATCCAAATGTAGAGTAATTTATTGTGAGTTAGAGTTGTTTTTATTACATTCACAAGCAGATGATCACTAAAAGTTTACGTCAAAGGAAAGCTCACTATGCTGGATTTATAGCATCTCATCATCGGGGAGTGTTGAGTGAGCTGAGTGACTGCAGTGCTTGCACTGTGTGTGTGACACCGTGCACACACATGCACACCCCCACAGCTGTATATAAAACAACCTCTGTCACTGTGAGAGCCAGATAGAAACAGGGTGAGCCTGAGAGTCAGAGGGGTACCCGTTAAATAACTGGTAGCTGATGTGTACAGACCCAGGGAATGCTAAATGAACAAAGATTCTTCAGTACTGTAAATCAAGAAATATTCTAAATCTATAGGTCCCTTGTCCAATAATGTGTTTAATTATATTCATTTTTTAGTTTAAATAATATTTTTACATTATTTTGGACTTGAGAGTCAGTTTGAGAAGCTTCTGCCAAAGCAGTCAACTTAGGGAGCACAGGAAAATCTTTTTTGCTTTAGGATTTGTACATGTATGTATAAGCTTGGAAACTCTTAAAATGTACCGTGTGATGTATGTATTCAGGCCACCTGGTTTTGAGTCATTGTCCACTCTTCTGTCACAAGCCCAGTTGGTAGTGGTGCAGACCCTACAGGGTGAGGCCTGAGTGTTCACAGACTTGAACTCACTTGAGACACCAGCCACAAAAGGGCACCAGTGACTAGACTCAAGTGTAAGGATTCATCCTCCTTACTCCCTCAGGTTTGATAATTTGCCACAATAAGTCCGAATTCAGAAAGGTGCTCTATTGAATGGTTCCAGTTTTATTATAATAGATACAATTTGGGAAATGCTTCATAAAGAGACACATATAGTGAGGTCTAGGAGAGTACCAAATACCGAGTTTTAATGCCACTTTTAGTGGAGTTAGGGCTCATCGCCTTCCTGACACATCAGTGCGTTCACTAGGTCCAACGTTTGTTTTGGGGTTTCTTTACGTAGTCGTGAAGGGTTAAAACCTTGGACAATGGGAAGGAAGGTAATATTTAGCCTCCATCACTTCCTTGGAGATGGGGCTGACTCAAAGTTCTGGTCCTCTCATCGTATAGTTGGTCTTTTTAGAATGACCATCCCCCATCCTACAGCTTTCTAGGGATTTAGCACAGAAACTTCATTAGCACAAACTATCAGGTACAATATAAGGAACTCATGAATAAGGAAGACAGTCCCAGGACTTTGGAAATTCCTAGAGTTAGAATGGCCCTCCCAGGGGCCAGAGACAGGCCTGTCCAATTGCATTGTTCACCAGCCACCGTTCATGTCCTGTTTGAGTTCAAAGCCATATGCATCAGAATTAGAAGTATGTGGTACTTGGGTGCAGTTTAGGTAATTTTGGAATAATTTACTTCACAAGATATCATGATGGAATATGACTAATTAAATGTATTTCATTTCTCATTTGTTTTGCATTCACTCTCTGCGTTGTGTATCTCAGGAAGAATGGTGATTTTGGCTTGAGAAAATCTACGACCTGAATCTCATTGCGTGTCTCATTGAACTTATGCTAATACATTTGGATACATTTATTACAATATTCATATTTGCATCTTTACATGTATCATGTGCCACTTTAAGAAAACTGTCACTCCATATCTAATTAGGAAGCAAATCCAAAAATGTACTCATTTTACAAAGATATTCATCTATAACACATTTGAAATGTTATCATATTTTCACAAAATAAAATCCTAGGACATGATTTCAGAACCGTTACATATAATAAATGAAAGCTCTACACATAAGTTCAGACAAATATTCTCCCTGTGAAATAGAAAAATAAAGTGGGTCATGTATTTTTAAAATATACATAAAACATAGAGATGAATGTTTGCTGAATCAGCAGATTGTAAATTTTTATAAGCATTTATGCTCAAAAATTTTTAAAATACCAGAGTAGCAAATTACTGATATAAAATACCACAATTTGCATATGAGTATAGACTGTTAAGGGGACAGGGTTACATTAAGGTCAGTAGAAATCTGTATGAAAAAGAAAGGTCCTCTCAATTTTCTGTGCTTTCACTCTTCATGTCTAGTAAAAATATCCAATTTCTTTCTTTACTCTATTCCAGGCCTACATTTGACATGCATCCTTAAACGATTACAGGCATGAAAAAGAAGGAAAGAGTGTTCTTGGTAATGATTGACATGTTTCAAGATACAGAGAAAAGCCTGGAAAAAGCCTGTCAGATTACCTAAAACACTGGCAAGCAAGTAATTGTTATTTCTAAATGCTACCGGCATCAGTATATCTGTATCGGAAATGTTTCATCTACTGGTGAAGAACCAGGTTGCAGTTTAAACTGTTTAAAAATATCATGAGTAAGTAGTTTAACTTTGTCACGTGGAAGAAATTTGGCAGTTCCTGTGAGGAGTTTAAACTGCTTTTATGTAGAGATAAAATAGTAAAGTCTCAATTGCTTACTCAGTTCTTGTACTTAAAATAATGAAGTCTCCAATTAGCATATTTTTTCATCCACTTTCTTAAATAGTGATGTTGAAGCAAAAACAGACATTTATAGAATCATATTAGTTTGTCCTTGATGTGTGGCATTGAATTAATGATGTCCTGGATACAGACTAGGAAATGAACTCAGCGATTCCCTTGAAGAAGCTTATACTCTAGTAAAAATAAGGATAAGTGCATTGCTTTCAGTGGTGACAGCCAAAACTGAGATCAGTGATTACTCATAGAGAGAATATGATTGAAGTACTTCAAAGGCACTTTACTAAAAGAAAGGAGACTTGAGAGGGATGTCGAAGCAGGAACGGAGAGTGAAGGCTTTTTCCTTGTTGAGAAGACAGCTCTTCTGTCTGGCTCCCTTTACTGTGATCAATGTTTTGGATGAATCACAACTCTTTCCTCTTGAAGACATTTGTCATGGAAAGTGATATTTTAGGGTTTTAATTTTTTCTCTCATACATATCTTTCTCAAAACATACACACAATTCTCAAAATGCACACACAGACACACATATTTCACAAACCCAAGATCCTTGGATATTTTTAGTTTACTATCTTTTTTGCTTGCTTAGGATATTTTTTATTCCTATATGCAGAAAATTTCATTGTTATGCTCTGTTTTTGTTGTTGTGTGCGTTGCTTGATATAATGTACACATACGAAGCATAGATACATTTAGATTTTTTAAAACATCTTTCTATGCGTTACCAACATGACATGATACTAAGAGCTTTTTTTGATTTGCTGAGTGTCAGGAATGCTTATAAGAACTTATATGGGTTATCTATTTCATCATCATAAAACTTGATGGAGAAATTAATATTAATACTTGTATTTCACAGATAAAGAAACTAAGGCCAAATAAATGTAGGTAAATAAAACAGTGCAAGTCTAACCTTTATTAGACTGAGATATGAACCTGACATTAATTCCGCTTGTAGAGTCTTGTGGTTCAACTCTTAATTAGTACACAAACTAGGGCAAACCTGATTTATGTAAATAAGAGACTTCATATACAGTAAGCGAGAGAGCTGACTTCTGAACTTGACTGTGCTCCCAGAGTCTTGTGGCCTGGCTCTGAATCATTTCAGTGGTACCAGATAGGGTCCTAATGACTCTGGTTTTCTCCTGGCCCCACATCCCTCCATTGAATTAACGCAATGAATGAAAACGAAAAATGTGTCTTGGAATCCTCCAGTGCACCAGAATCTCAGCGAACAAATACCCTGGGACCAGAACTCGACATGTAGTCAAGCTACAGTACGCAGTTGCCACCAGGTGGCGCCAAATACAACCAAAAAATGGATAAATCAGCATGCATCTAGGGAGTGTCTGCCAGGCAAGTTCAGTTTTATCATTTTTGCAATTCATTAGCTCCACATACCTTGTTATGGTGGAGTTTTCTATCCTTTGGGTTGAAATTGAAAAAAAGTGAAAGAATGTTAAATGTTTGTGGGTAATCACAAATACTTCTAAGAAAAACTTTATTTGGCCTTTTGAGACAGAATCTGAGACTTGAAACTTAAAAACTATTAATTTAAAACACATGGAATAATTGGATTTCATGTATCATATCTCCACAAAAAAACAGAGATATAGCCGTAACCCCTCTGATGAGAAGCACAAACCCCAAATACTGCCTGTGTAAAAGTAAGCCAAAATCTACATTTTCATAACTTCGTTTTTTTTTGTTTTATTTACTTAACTTTTTACTGTTCCTAATTCTAATTAGGGAATATTGTAAAACCAAATGAGGCCTTTCCAGTTTAACTTGATATTTAAATAAAACTTACACTCTTTCAGAGCTATTTCCCAGGGTAATTTATCACAATCCCTTTGCTTATCTATATTTATTAATTCATTTATTGAAGAAATACTAACTGCTTGATTAGGCTCTGCCTGGCACTGTGAGATGTGAGGGTTCAGACGATGAGCCCAGCTCACACAAACCCTGTGGTTGCATTCCTCCACCGTAATGGGAGGAACAGATGATTTTCCGGTAACTCGACATTGTGACTTTACATCGTAAGTTCTCTGAAGCAAAGACTTGAGATAGTAACCACGAGAGTGAAATTGCGGTGTATGTCATGTGTCAGGCCCTGTTTTAAATGATCCTAACGCGCCATTTTACCTAATTCTAATAACAACCTTGTTATTTAGCGTGGTATGTGTCACCTAAACAACCCTCAGGCCTAGTAAAACACTTGAAGGACTAGGAGGATTCAGAAAAGCCCTTATCTTACTGAGCATTACATTGAAAGGATACAGAAGGAAATTGGCAGAGGGAAATGGTGTATGGGACAAAGTCCGGAGGAAGCCACGTATAAGTTTCAAAGAGTCTCCTCTCATGGGGAGTCACGTGGGATACACTTAGTTCTCCCAGCAAGGATGTGTGACGATACGTGCTAAGTGCCATCAACGATGGAAGTTCATCCACACCAGGCTCTCTAGGAATTTTATTGGGGTCAGTCATAGAGCATGCAGCCTCCTCGTGACTGGCCTCAACGACGCAGTCTCTAGCCCCCTTCTAAAGCAAAAACAGGTGTTCCCCATAAATCACCTTGGTTTTCCAAGCTGGCACCATTGGCCAAAGGCCCCAGACTCACAAACACTCTCTTAGTGGAGAGATTATTTCCAGGGCACCAGCCAAGCTCTTCCTCTGGAATGTGAAGGGTAGGGATAACCCAGGCTTCCTAAGTTAAACTTTTACTTCTTAGTCTGCCTGTCCTCCTTGACCTAAGCTCTCTTACACTAAAACACTGTATGACTTTGAACATCTACATTTAGTATAGTATTTATATTTCCATCAGACACAAGTTAGTAAGAACTACAGATTTGATATGACTTTCCAACAGAATCAGCCATTGCACAAATATTATATATATTATGGATAAGCACCATTAAAATTGGCTGCAATTCAGTTATCTCTGGGTTTGAAGACAGTTGGGGACAGAGCCAGTCACTTTATTTTCGTCACAGGCTTGTACTGAGGCTGGTCGATGGTAATCACACTTAGATATAATTTAGTTTGAGTGTCCCCAAAGACCTCCTGTAACCTTCATTGTCTTAATGTATAGTCATTTCCTAGCACATTCTGGATCCACTCTGTGACGCCAACTGCTTTATTCTCCACAGAAACGGACAGCAGTTGTCTGTTTCAATTCTATTTAATACCTTTCATCCACATAAATGTGGCCGATATGTATTTGTGCACAGCACAGGGTGGCATATTGGTCATGCATTTACCAGAAACGTGTCTAAGCATTTGGTCATCAAAGAGTAAAATTACACAGTGATTAGTCTGCCAGGAATTGTATACCACCTCACAGTCCAATGGCCAAGTGCAGAGTAGTTTCTAGAAATTTCTTCTCAAATGATATCTTTTGTAGTAGATGTAACCGGGGAACAAGACTCCAAAGGTACTTTCTAGTACATTACTAGAATTCCACATAGTCATCAACAGTTTGTCCAGATCTTCATCATATTATTTTATGAAAATGTTTCAGAGGGATGCAGCTCAGGCTTATGGCTTTTCTGTTTTGGGGCTTCAGATATAATCATGCTAAGAGGCTCTTCTTTGAATGTGCAGAGCTTGAAGGACCCAGGCCTGCCGGGTTAGTAAGTTACCGCACAGGTGGCTACTTTTCGTTTCTCCCAACTAACAAAGAAACGGGAATGGAGTTAATAACATATTCAAAGGCCAACAGTGCAGCTTTAGAAAGGCTGGTCAAAGAAGGATATGAAGGAGCGATATTTAAATAAAGCCTCCAAGAATGAAAAGAAACTTACCATAGAAAGATGGGATGGAAGGCAGTACCGGAGAGGGAGTAACCCTTGTGAAGTGCCCGAGACAGAGAACAAAGCCCTGAATATTGACGGAATTATGGAAAGCTAAATGAAGATACAACATAGTCAAGGATGAGTGGGGAGGTACGTGCCATGTATGCAGGGCTTTATAAGCTTTTATGAGAGTAAGGAATTGTAGAATGGTAATGATGATATTTACTTTGAAAAAAATTGCTTTTTCTGGTAAGTGCTAGGTTATGGTAAGAAAGAAGAGTGGATACGTGAAAACAGGTTGTAGTATTCTAGGTAGGATTACAGTCACCAGTGCAACAAAAGAGGAACGTGGGTTAAATATTGGAGATAAATCCAGGACACATGGAGAGGCTTACAATACGTGAGGCATATAAAAAAAGAGGGCATGAAGCTCTGTTCTTACTGGGTTTGTATTCTCTTTGAGAGATATTGAAAATAAACATAACTGATAAGCAAATTATAAATTATAAATGCAAGTAATGTGGAAAAGAGTAAGAGAGATTGGGAGCGAGGGTGAGTAAAATGTACTACATGAACCGGAGGGGTCAGTGTGACCTCATCAAAACAGTGGCTTTGGAGCCAGCACTTCCATTATTTCTCCAGATATTTTGATCCTCTTCTTTTAACTCTGATTTGTTTTGTGTGTGTGTGTGTGTGTGTGTGTGTGTGTGTGAGATGTGTTTCACTATTCTCCACTTGGCTGGGTTTCTACTTGTCATAATCCATACAACCAAATTATGTTTTATTGCTTTTCTTTAATGCTTCATGGATTTCCAAGCTGTTGTTTGCCCTTCACCATACAGCATATCTTTCTAAAAGATTTGCATGACAAAATAGGGTCTTTCTGGTTAGTTACTATACTCATACTTGAGTTTTATTTCATCAAATTATAGTGAGACCTCTGTAAAACTACTTGCATTCTTTTCCATAACGTTAAGTAATTTGATCTAGTTGCCTTATCTTCCATTGATGTTTTAGTTTTATTATTCAATTTTTCTCTATTTTGTTCTTATCTGACTAATCTACATAAAAATGGATTTTATTTTGGGGCAGAGGGAGTAAGGTAGGTAGGAGGAACTTGTGGATGAATGAGCGGGGATTGAAATGAATGTTTTTTTCTAGTTTCTAGAGAAGCCTACCAATTTACCTAAGACAGCAGTGACATCAGATCATCGAAAACTTAGTCATGATAGATATAGATTGTGAAATGGAAAAAGAGCATATTCCAAACGAGGTAGTATTTAATTTTACATGATGTGTGATTCTTTATTAAGTAATTTTAAAAATACCACATTCACAATACATTGCCCTTAAAAATCTTATGAGATTTCACTTTTGAAAATGAGGAAGAGAGAATAAAATAACCCAAAGTAAGCAGAAGAAAAGAAATAGTAAAAATGAGAGCAGATATCAAAGAAATGGAAAAGAAGGAATCAATAGAAATGATCAACAAAATGAAAAGCTCTTTCTGTAAAAAGCAAAAAATTGATAAGCTCATAATCAAGATAAGAAATATGGAGAGAAAATACAACTCACTATATTATCACTACAGATTCTAAGAACATTAAAAGGATAATAAAGGAATACTATAAATGGCTCTATTATCACAAACTGATAACCAAGATGAAATAGACCAATTCTTTGAAAGATGCAACCTGCCCAAACTTATATGGGGTAGGCTTACATTTATTAAAGACATGGAATCAAAGTTAATGATGTTCCAGAACAGAAAGCACAAGGCCCCGATGGGTTTACTGGTAAATTCTGTGAAACATTTAAGGAAGCACTGATAATAATTCCCAACAGTCTCTTCCAGAACACAGAGCAGAGGCAATACCTTGTGACTCGTTCTATTAGGACTGTGTTGCTAAAACCAAACCAAGTCAATGCAAGAGAACTTCAGACAAGTGTATTTTATTATCATAGATGGATTTTTTAAAGATTTTATTTATTTATTTTTAGAAAGAAGGCAAGAAAGGGAAAGAAATATGAATGTGTGGTTGCCTCTCACACACTCTCAACTTGGGACCTGGCTGCTCAACCCAGGCTTGTGACCGGACTGGGAATCGAACCAGAGACCCTTAGGTTCTAAGGCTGACACTCAGTTCAATAAGCCACACCAGCCAGAGCAACATAGATGCAATTTTTCAATAAAACATTAGCAAATTGAATCCAGTATATAAATGATGTTATACACCTTGACCAATTGGGATTTATCTTAGAATACAAGGCTGATTAAGCATTTATTTTTTAAAAAATTTATTTATTTTTTAGAGAGGAGGGAAGGGAAAGAGAAAGAGAGGGAGAGAAATATCAATGTGTGGTTGCCTTTCGCATGTCCCCTACTGGGGTCCTGGCCGAACACAGGCATGGAATCGACATGCCCTGACTAGGAATCGAACTGGTGACCTTTTGGTTCTCAGGCCCTTGCTCAATCCACTGTGCTACACCTGCCAGGGCCTGATTCAACATTTAGAAAAGAAATTCATGAAATTCATTGCATCACCAGCTAAATAAGAACATTACATAATCAAATCTATTTGATTTTGTCAAAAGTATATGATGAAATTAAACACCCACTAGTGATTTAAAAATCTCTACAATACAGAGAGAAACTTATTCAATTTGATACAAACCACTTACAGAAAACCTATAGTGGGCATCATACAAAATGGTGGAGAATTTGAAGCTTTTCCTACCAAAAAATACAACAAAGTTAAAGAAATAAATGAACTATCAACACATAGAAATACATGCAGGAAACTTAAATGCACTTTACCAGGTGAAAGAAGGCAGTCTAAAAAGTCTACATACTGTATTATTCTAATTACATGATGTCCTGGAAGAGACAAATCTATGGAGACAGTAAAAAGGTGAGTGGTTGCCAGGTGTTACCTGGGGGAGAGGGATGAATAGGCAGAGCACAGAGAATTTTTAGGGTAATGAAACCATTGGGTCAGCCAAAAAAATCTGTTTGGTTTCTTCCATAAAATTAAAGACATATTTTTATTTTTCATTTTCACCAAAAGCTTTATTGCTTTGGATATTGAGTATGTCTACTATCTCCCATGTGGTATCAATGTTGATTATTCTCAGTTAATGTCTCGATTTGATTGATATCAACTTCAGCCTCTCTACCTGCACATTGAGCATCCTGCAGCGAGAAACCTCAGGTAGGCGAGTCCAACCTCTGCCCAACCTGCAGCCCACAGGCCACATGCGGCCCAGAATGGCTATGAATATGGCCCCACACAAAACCGTAAACTTAATACCTGTTTTTTGCTCATCAGTTTTGTTAGTGTTTGTGTATTTAATGTGTGACCCGGGACAACTCTTCTTCCAGTGTGGCCCAAAGACACCAAAAGGTTGGACATACCAGCTCCAGCACGAAACTCTGCAAACCACTTTTGACACATTAGGTCAATCACAGCACCTTCTCCATATGCTGCATAAATCTTTTTTTTTTTACATTTTACTTGTGTTTTTTACCTTTCTTGAAATAATAAAGAATAATATGCCAGAAATGATGGCCACACGAATATTCACTACACTTACTGTGTTATTTTCTAATGCATGCTGTTAGTACAGCTGTCACAATACAATCTAACAAAACTGTTTTGAATGAAGTCATACGCAGTCAAGTGCTAGAGCCAACTTATAGAAAACAAACAAACAAACAAACAAACAAACTTTTTTGGCCAACCTAGTGTTTAGTGTAATTCTTCAAAGGTGGCTACATGTCATTATACATTTGTCAAATACCAAGAGTGAACTCTAAAGTAAACTGTGGACTTTGGGTGATGATATGACATGGGTTCATTGAAACGAATGCACCGCTGTGGTCGGGGATGTTAGCATGGTGGGAGGCAGGGAGGTTGCGTGTGTGAGAGACCAGGGTTATGGGAACTTTGCATGCTTCCCACTCAGTTTTGCTGTCAACCTAAAACTGCTCTAAAATAGTTTATTTATTTAAGAAAATCTAATGAAATCAGTTACAAACTTCTTTCTTTTATGTTAAGGGTGCTTGAACACATATTTCAGCTCTAAATTTTGATATTGCAATAGATTATATGGTCAATTAGACAAGGGTGTGGTAATACGCTTATAATGTGACACTTGCAGCCCCTGGTGTGATTAATAATCATGCATTAAACATTGGCTGAGAAATCTCACTTGATAATGATCATGGGGTTGTTACTATTTGAATAGGGTTCTGAACTGGAGGAAGAAAAGGACTTGTGACATGTTTTCTGAGATAACTAAAAATGCCTGCTCTGCAATGCCTAGTAAATGATGAGGCATTAGTAATAGTAAAACAGCAATAAAAACTAAAGTGTAATGAACACTCTATGTGTGTTAGATGCTGGTAGTAAGAGACACCCCATGAATAATCTTATTTTATCTTTCAATTGTTCCTGTTTCATAGGGTACACTTTTGTCCCTTTTTTTTTTTTTTTTTGAAGCACCCAGAAGTAAAGTAAATTGCTCCAAGTCACATAGATAGAAAAAAATGTTGAGGGCAGGTGACAATGGTTTTGCCTCCAGAGGGTGTGGTTTTTAGCCCCCTGATCAGACTTCTGATGACAATTAAGCAAGGGTCTGTTCAAAGCCGAGTTCTCTAGCAAGCCTGGATGATGAGGACCCTGGTGGCTGACCATGTTGCTGCCCACCTTCCTCTGTCACTTCCTGTGAGGATTCTTGACTGTCACTGACTGGAGGGCAAGAGCAGTGAGTTTTAAAGAAAATACTTGAGTCTGTGATTTTCTAGGTCATTAGGCATCTGAGAAAATGGATGCATAAAGATCAACACAACGACGAATATCTCAGAAGTATTTACTTAGAAGTATTTTCAGCAGCTTGAAGTTGGTGGAGCACAATTGATTGAATTAAAATGCACGATGAATTATTTTACCTGAGAATGCTAATGTAGTCTACACAAAGGTCAACATGAAATCAGCAGAGTGTTTGGTAGTTGTGGAGTAAACGGAATTGTGCAAATTAGTGTAGCTACCAGATTATATTTTTATATTGCAGGAAATACTACACCATGTATTAAAAAAATCCTTGTCACTGTAAGCAAATGAACCAATGTTTGTGTTTTTTATTCTCCAGTCACCTTAATAAATTAGCATAGAAAACACACAATGTGGCTTTCCCACGTTTTTGTTTACTTTTTTACCTCACCAAATAGAATGCACTACACTATTTAAACTTTTTTAACAAGCTTGTGTTGGTTTCCAGTTGTTTTCTGACAGAATAGTGACAAAGTCATCAGTTTGGGAAATTGGGAGGAAAAAAAGAACAGATTTCCATATTTGGAGCCTCAGGCTAAAATTAAAAACAAAGTCTTAGACACCCTTATTTTTGAGTATGCTAGCACCCTTGTTTTTGAGTGTGACAATAGTTTGTGTTCTCTTACAAATCACTCATTAATAAAATAATTTTCCTCTTAGGTACATTTGTCATTTTGCTCTAACTGAATTCTAATCTTCAGGAGATTTTTAAATAATAATTTTGTTATTATTTTAAATCATGTTTGATCTGTAAGCTTGAAAAATTCTCCTGTAAAAAGACACATTAACAATAATTCCTTAGTATATAATTTATATGCATATTGCATATTCCACAGTTGTAGTCATATATAAATATAAAATCTGTTGGTTTCCACTTACAAAGTTTGGGATAATTACATAAGAGAAGTAAGTGTGTTGGTTCAAGTGACACCATCAGTTTCATCTAAAGCTGCGGGTAATTTGTTAATATGTTAGCAAATTAATATATGACATTTAAAGTATTTAACTGAAAACTGAAGACATAAATGCATCAAAATGCTATTGGATGAGATTTTTTAAAAATCACAGACATTTGAAGTCTGTTTTCATGTATATATATATATCTTAGATTATTTTTCAAATGCATAATTTATTAAGAATAACTATACAGTAAAAATAAAATATTTTTGTTTAATTCACTTCTATTTGATCTCCATACCTTAAGTTTTTACCCTGTAATATTATTATTCATGAGACTCAATAGTAGTGGACATGACTAATGGTTACAGTGTAAAATGTATCTTCTTTCTTGGATGGGGATTTCAGAGTGCAGAGGAATGTAAATAATTAATGTAACATAATGCCTGAAGCTGAGAGGGTATTCAAAGTTGTATAAATGGAGTATAAAAATGAGGGCATTTTGTATTTATTAACATACAAGAGAATTTCTGTATTGATATAGAAATACATACCAGAGGGAGCGTATTTGTCCTTAGGTTCTTATTCTTTGTTATGCATTGGAAGGAAAGTGAACAAAGAATGAAATGGGATATGACAATGTAATGGAGTATACACACACACACACACACACACACACACACAACTGTATTTCACAGTAGCTACATATCAGAGTAATACAAACTTGCTTGGAGAGATGTTAATAGAATTCTTTTCTTCAGTTCCAAGGTTGTCAATGGCAGTGAGCCTGGTATCCACTTAGCTGGGCACTGGAGCCGCGGGGTCAGAAATAACACATTGTGAGAACCTTCCTTGAGCGAACGCTGAGCAGTGCGGTAGAGGAGGACGTGGGGAGTGCGACTATGAGACGCGCTAAATTGGCTTTATTTAGTTATTTCTGCAGACTTTCTTAGAGTAAAGCAAGAACATAACCACAAAAGAAATGACATGAATTTTCTTTTGTTAGGAGCCTAGGTAATTTGACAAAAAATATACAAATATCCTGGTTTATTCGATCCTTCATCTTTCTGCATCCTTGGGATAATCGTTAGTGTGCTTAGATAAATAAATATGCCAGCCATTCTCTAAGTTATCTGCCATAAATATCATTTTTATCAGTCAAACTTCTGATGAAATCTAAGCCAGGGTCTGCCATAGTCAAATTCTCTCTTTTTTTAAGATTTTATTTATTTATTTTTAGAGAGGGAAGGGAGGGAGAAAGAAAGAGAGAGAGAAACCTCAATGTGCAGTTGCTGGGAGTCATGGCCTGCAACCCAGGCATGTACCCTGACTGGGAATTGAAACTGCAACACTTTGATTCGCAGCCCACACTCAATCCACTGAGCTATGCCAGCCAGGGCTATAGTCAAATTCTTTAGCAAGCTGAGATCGTCAGGACCCACATGGCTGATAAGCAGCCTATCGGTAGGCTTCAGAAGCCACCAGACCTAGGGTTTATACACAATTGTGAAAATTAGTGGTTTAAACAGATTTTTTCCTTAAAGAGTGAACCGTTCACCCCTCATATGAAGTATATTCTGTAGCAGGATCACCAGATTTAGCAAATAAAAATACAGCATGCCTAGTTCAATTTGAACTTAGGATAGATACCAAATGGTTTCTTTGATTAAGAATCTCTCATGCAATATTTGGGACATCTTTAAAAAATCATCTTTATCTGAAAGGTCTGTTTACCTGGGTGCCCTATATTTAATCTGTCAACCCTATATTAAGACATCCAGGGGCAGAGGGAGAAGAGGATTATTTCTATCGCGTGACTAGTACTGACTGAGAGATAATGAACTTCCCATAAAACTCCTGTTGCAAGATGGCGATAAGCATACGTTTTATTTTTTATTTTAATTCATGCAACAAATATTTATTGCATGCCTACTAGATGTAAAGAATTCTGCAAGGTGCTTAGCAGTGAAAATTGAATCACTGCCTGCAGGGAGTGAACAGCTTAGCTGGAAGAGAGATAATAAACAGAATGAATCAATAAAATAATTAGGAATGGAGAAAGATAAATGTTGTAAAATAAATGAAACAGTGATGTGAGAGAAAGGAGGGTCACCATTAAATAGAGAGGCTGGAAAAAGACTACCTTCGGTGATCAACTTTGAATGAAGGCATGGAGATTAAGAGTATTCTCAACTAGGTCTGCCAAAACCTAAGATAAGAGCACTCTAGGGAGTAGGAAGCGCTAGGTAAAAGTGCCCCGGATCAAGAAAGGAATTAACATGGAGTGCAAAGGAAAATTATTTCTGGAATGTAGTGAGAAGTCATACAGAAAAATAAAATAGGCCCTTGTAAGACATAGTAAGAACTGTTTTTTTTTCTTTCCCTGATTCAAAAGACATTGGATAGGTTAAAGCAAAAAATAATAATATTTTATTTATATTTATGGAAGAGTTTGATTTACACAGGGAGATTGGATGGGTGAAGAGCATGAATACACACTGAGACACAGTTTAGATGCAAATAAAGTAATCCAGGCTGGGGGATGTGGGCAGACCCGAAACTTCGGAGTGGTAGCAATAAAGATGCAAGACGTGGAGAAATTCAGAGTTCATTATGTGAATAGGGATAAGGGCATGCAAAACCTGCTAAGGGCTTGATTGTTGCAACTAACAGAAATTAAGAATGAAGGATGACTCAGCATTTTAGCTGGAAGAAGTAACAGCGCATTTACTCAGGGAAGGATGCTGGTGGGAAGAAGGGGTTTAAAGTGACAAATGGATTTATACTATGGTAGGTGTCATAATTACTTTAGGCTGATTCCTAGGATGGATTGATTAGTTCAACAGTCCCATCTAATTTAGCCGAAGCAATTCATAAATTATTTGTTTAAAACTTTTTTCTTATCTCCTAGAAGACTAATTTTCCATAGACAGTTTTTTAAATTGATTTTTTGGGGGTGACATTGGATTAAAAAATTACACAGGTTTCAGGTATATTGCGTTGCATGTTAACCACTCAAAATCATTTTTTTGTTTTGTTTCATCATATTTTACTTTTGACACTATCAAATATCTTTCAAAAGAATATGTTTCTTTCTTTTTTATTGTTGTTCAACTACAGTTGTCCCCATTCCCCCCCCATTACTTTCCCTTGCGCTCCCTACCACCCCCACCTCCCATATTCAATCTTCTAGTTGCTTTAAAATGGAAATATTTAAGAGTTAACTTTTCCTTAAAATTCGGAAAAAGCAGCACGTCTAGGTGTTGCCAGTGGAAGCAGAGTTCTTGTGGTGTCGCCAGGCAAACATTTCAGGAGACCCACAAGGGAGGATGAGCTGTGGTGAGATTTATTGGTAGCATCAGATGCAAAATCCAAAGAGTTCCCTGGGGTTCTTAATGTCCCATTTTCATCTGTCCCACCATGGAAAATCAGGGCCAGAAATAGGGGCACTGTCCAGAGATCCCGTGCCGTATTAAAGCTCGTCTAGTTCAGCCTTCCCTACCACACAGGGCTTAGCGTGTGTTCCCAGCTGCAATCCATTGCCGTGATGCTGCACCCAGGCTCCCACCTGGAGCTTGTGTTTGGCGTCCCTGTGGCCATTGGCCACGCAGTTGCTGAGGCCACTCTTTGTCACTGTGGAGAGAGAACACGGAACGAACAAGACCAGCACGAGTGAGTATTTCTGAGTGAGAGAGTGAAGCGCTTTGTTCCCTGGGATTATATTATCTTGGGCTTGTGAAGGACCAAGAACTTTTTCAAAATAACCCATCAACTTCCCAAGCTTTAGTGGGCCTTTGATGGGATCCTATTCCCATCCTATTCCCACTTGATCCTATTCCCAGGTTAGACTGACAGGCCTTTAGGGTTGTGCCCGTAGAAGCACTTCCCCTGCACCACTTGACTTGTGCTGTGCATGTGCTAACCTCCCTCTTGTTTGTTCTATTCCTGCCCCCAGTGATCTGCAGGGAACAGAGCAGTGGTTCTCTGGGGAGTGTGTGAAGCTGCAGCTTCCTGGTTAATCAATAATGACTGATTCCCTTTGCTTTCTTCCTTTATTAATATGTAGCACCCTACAATAACCTACACAGTTATAAAAAAAAAAGATGTAGCTGTGAAGGCATTCTGAGAAATCCAGTTCTCTCCTAACAAGTGTTAAGAGATAACACTTGTGAATTATGTGATTTTGAATAACTGGGCTGTTTGTATCACTCTGTTACCTTTTCCGAATCACTTGACTGCAGCTCTTATATCAAATTATTCATACTTTGTAAGTCTGTATAGATAACGCCAATGCCATTTCCAGTTTATTTGACTAAAAGTTATCAACAGAATAATTTAGAGAAAGTTCAAGAACCATAAATATTGAGAAATGAAAGTGTCGTTTCAAACATCTATATATAGTTAAAATATCTTCTACTGGTGATGGATAATCATAATTTAATTTCACTATTAACCATCTGTCTTTACATCCATTTGCTAATTTGGTTTTCTCATAAATCCATAACTAATATCATTCTGGTCTTCAGAATCATCTAATCTAGAATTTTTCTATGAAAATGTAAATAGCCATAACACAATTTGATATGTAACAAAGTGTGAAAAGAGAAACTGAGGCGTATTAAACATTTTAAGGATTTCAGCAAAATTCCATTTGAATTGGGCAGTATTCAATCTGGCAGGTAGAAAGGAGCCCTGAGGAGCTACACAAAATGAGATACAACTGTCATTAAACAACAATAAAAAATTAAATATATACATATTTAAATTTTTTAAAAGATCTTAAAACGAATTGTTCAGAATTTTACTTTTTATGAGAATAGTTTGAAATTTTATATTATATATTAAATATATATGTGTGATATATATATTTGTAGACTTTGTGACAATTTCTTTGCTGAATGAAATATATTTTCTAGGTTTCATACAATCATGAAATTACAGTAAACCACATTTTGTTAAAACAAGCATAGTACATGATTTATTTCTCTTTACATAATTGGAATTTATCTGTACTAGATAATTGCTGTACTAATTATTTATGGTTCAGCATTATGGAGCTGTTCATTGAGGGAATGGTCATGTAGAAAAACAAAGAAACCATAACAAGCCTTAGAAATTAAATTAAAATATTTTCAATTAAAATTTTATCTAGTAAATCCATACAGTGTGCCTCAATAAAATATTGAATCTGTATTAAGTATCCATACCCATTTCCTTAGAATGTTTTCCATTATTTGCTTGACACAACTTTACTGTATTCTGAAAAGACAATGCCAACCGCATTAAAAGACAGCAGATAGATATTTAGTAGGAGCTAATATGGAAGTTATCTTCCAAACAACTTTATTTTTCTTATTTTTAAAAAGAAACCATCTTTAGATGTATTAAGCTTTATTTATTTTTCCCTTGTATTTGTGTAACTATATCAGCTATATGTGTGTTTATAAGTTTCACCTATCATATATCTCTGAATCAAAATCAGTATCTATCTGTGGTGTTTATGAATTGCTTTATAGAATTTCTATACACTTATTATTCTAACCTTCATAAGTTTTTCATAGTCCATTTCAGAAATATGTATTAATTAGCCCTGGCTGGTGTGGCTCAGTGGGTTGGGCACCATCCTGCACACAGTAAGGTTGCTGGTTCAATTCACACTCAAGGCACATGCCTGGGTTGCAGGTTCAGCCCCCAGTCAGGGCATGGGTACAGGACAACCAGTTGATGCTTCTTTCTCCCATCAATTTTTTTCTCCTTCTCTTTCTCCTTCCCTTCCCCTCTCTCTAGAATCAAATAAACAAAAAGAGAAAAAAGAAATATGTATTTATTAGGCTTACTCAATAACTTTGAAATATTTACCATTTCACGTGAGCAATGAATAATAATAATTATTACTATAATAGTAAGTGAATTTAGAGCTACCATGTATTTCATATTCTGTAAAATTATTTATCATGTTTGTTACGTATATATTTAGGGCCAATATAGTGAAAGTAAATTCTATATTACTCTAATTTTTACAAAGAAATTATTTTGCATAGCATATTAGCATAACATATATTAGCATAGCATATATTAATATAACATAATAACATATATTTCTTTATTTTTCTTTCTCTCTGTCTCTCTCATTCTCTGTTTCTTATCCACCCCTCCCTTTTACCCTCCCTTCTTTCCTTTCTTCATTCCAACAATGAATGGGACCTTTTCCCCTCAATGAAATGAATTGCACCCCATCTTCCTTGTCACACTGGCCATCACTGCTTTTGTCATGGGATAATGTTACTGATAGGTAAGTTTATATCATAAAAAGAGACATCTTTTTTGATAATGCTTAGCATATATTTTGGGAAGATATTTTATGTATTCATATTGTATTCATATTATACATGTTCATATTGTATTTTGATGGAGTGGGAATTAAGCTCTAACAATTTTAATGGCATTCTTATGGAAATAATAATTTATGGAGAAAAATCAATCTTTTGTATTTGTTAATTTGAAAATAAGGACGTTAGCAAATAAGTTTCATAATAAAAGGCATTATTGATGTTATCTTCATATTATAAACAATTCATGTAATGTTTTTTCTAACCAAAGCAACTAGTCTGAATGAATTATTCCATCTTTATTTATTTCTGATAGAAACATTATAAGCTTGAATCTGGTTAGTACCTTAGATTTTTCTGTTGAGAAAGTGAGCTTATTGGAAAATATTTAATATAGTAAATGCTGCTTTCTTTTAAATTTCATTTAAGTGTGCATGTGTGTGTATATATACACACTTACATACATATACATATTTATTCTGTTCATTTCTGATTGCTTCATGATTCCCTATACAATTTCATTTCTAAAACTGTTCATTCAGTTTATCAAAACTTTAATTTTCTGAGTTCTTTTTCAGAGAGACAGAGATTTTCTATAACAGAATTTTAACAGATGATGATACTGTATGTTGAATTCATAATATGAGCCAATCACTGGGGCTTAAACAGATGAATTAGCTGTGATTACTGACCTCATGTTCTCAGATTTTCAAATGTGTATTTTTAAATTGTGTTATGACTTATCATCTACCTTGATCTGTATGAAAAGGATGAACTATTGTCACTACCTGTGCAGTGGCCTTCTTATGCTTAGGACTTGCACTTGAAGAGACCATGCACGTTGGCTTCAGATCAGTGTCAGATATTTGCGTAGAGTAGGGTGAAAATTTGTAACAACGGTGGTGTCTACCCTACAACTTTTACTAGTCGTCTTAGAATTGGTGAGGATGAACTCAGAGGTGAGTCCCCACAGTATTTGAATGTTGCTCAGTCTTAAGGGGCTCACTCAGGGACTGAGTGTGCTTTTCAGGGCTGTTTCTCTGACCTTATGTCATATTTTTGTGCAGTTAAGGTTGGAAGTGACTTTCCTCCTATGAACATAAAAGCTTTTGTGTCTTAAATAGAAGCAATCATTAACAGCTTTACCTTGATATTTTTACGTGGCTACTTGGAAAATGTTCTAACTATAGGTGCTGATTGCACTATTGTTCTCTGATCCTTTACTTGATATATTTCTCAGAGGGGTATTTGAAGCCAGTGCAAAATCATGTATACCTGAAACAGACTGAATTTCTTCTCGCCTCATGGACCGCTTTGCCTTAAATTTTTTTTTTTTAGCATAAAAATACTAATGAGAAATTCCAATCAATTCAAAGAAGACATTCTTCCAATGTGTGATGGGTGTTAACTATAATCACTCCCAACAGCTGTTGTCTTCTTTTATGGGTGACATTTTTCAAAAAGCCATCTTTATAGTTTCAGCTTATTATGCTGGATCTGGACTCTTTTATTCAAATTAGAATGCATGTTTACTTCTTTATGGAAATGAACACCTCTCTTTAGCATGTGGTTTAAGAGGACACGTAGTTATTTTAGAGGCAGCAGTGCTTGTGCAGATGTGGGGCACTGGCCTGGCTCCCGTGCGAACTCCGGCATCAGACTTCCCCCAGAGAGCAGCACGGCCTCTCCCTCACTCATCTGCTCTCCCAGTTATCTGTTGCTCTATGACAAAACAGACCCAAACGTCATAGCTAGTAAGAAAAACAATTCATTTCCCACATAATTCTGTTGGCGGATTGGGAACTTCCCTCTTTCATTATCAAATGGGCACTGGAATGCCTACAATCATTTAATATTGTTTAGTGTCTGACTCTTGCTGCCACTGAGGAGAGAAATCAGCCGGGGGTTGGGGCAGGGACCTCGTGTGTCCTCCATGTTGGCATCTCCTCATCATTACTCTGCTTCCTCACAACGTGACAGCCAGGGGCCAACAAGGACCCCTCCAAGGAGCGATGGCAAAAGCTATACGACTCTTACCACCCAGACATCGGAACTGCACAGCATCACTCTTGATACTTTCAATTTCTGAAAAGAGTCTGTGGGAAGAGACCATGGAAGGGACAGTAAAATAGATTTGCCTCCCCTTGACTATGAACAGTTCCATTTTATTGATTTTACAAGTGTTAATTAATTACTTACCCTGTTGAAGATCTCATAGATGGCATGTTTCTAAAGATGAGCTTTTGCTCAATCCTTTGTTTTCTCATTGATTCTTTGCATTGTTTTACAAAAGATTAACATACTTATGGTGGTTTGTAGTACACTCCAAAATAATACCACAAACATTATTTGAAGTAGGAAGCCATTGTCCCAGCAAGCAGGGAGAAGGCCACACAGAGACAGGCACGCCTTGCATCCATGTCAAAGGCCTTAAACTATAGCAAAGTTGTGGGTAATTCAGGAATGTTCTCCTATTACACAGCTATCGCCATGATTGGTCTTAGGAGTGTGTGGTGGGGGTATACACATGTGTTTTTTGAAAGAACACTGTAGTACCCTGCAATCACGTCAGGCATGTGATGAGCGTGGCATTTTTTCACATGTTCTCCTCTGTTCATGAGTACTTCAGCTCCAGTTTTGAGGAAAACAAGCTATAATCTCAAACCCAACTCACACAACTATGTATTTCCACATTTGAATAAACAGGTGAATTGAATTACATTTTCTAACGATGCAAACCCAGTTTTCATTCCTTTCCTAGGTATTATATCCTGGTGTTGAATTTCAGTGAAATAAAGGACTGTGCTGGTAGGAGGAAAAATGTTTTTGATTTGAGGTCTAATTTCATCCTGTCTTTTATGGGACACAACAATATAGTTTCTTCTGTAAATGGGTAGTAGTTGAATGTGTCTCTTCTCAGAATTACTCCTTTGTAGCATATCATCTCAGCATGTTATAGAAGTGAGAACCCATTCTGTTCTCTTCTCACAGGGTTTATTCAGTAGGAAAAATGTAATAAGCAATGCTGATGCAGAAGTATACAATTTACGATGACTGTTGTTTGATCATCACCTAAACCTTATTAAATCTTATTGCTGTGTGCATTGCAGTGAATAAAAATAAAATAATTCTTTTAGCATATATACATTATGAGTATGCTGATGACTGTGGTGGCCACACTCTCTTTGTGGGACAACTGCTTGCCATTTATATCCATCCTACCTTAGGGCCACTGCACTTTTGAAACTTCTGATGGAAGGCTTTTTTCTATGTACTTTCATAATGTGGTTTCCTCATTCCTACCTCAGACCTTTACTGAGATGTTACTTCTCTGTGACAACCTCCTGAGTCTTATAATATTTCTTATCTCCTTCCCCTATTTTGGCATAATATCTATCACCATCAGACAGATCATATATTGTAGTGATTCATCAGTTGGCACTGATCCTGCCTCATTAGATATAATTTCTGTGACTACTGAAAATACTTTTATCTTAATATGGTTTATAACTGGTCTCCAGCACCTAGAATGGCTGGTGACGGGTAGTAGTCACGTAGTAATCTCTCTGAATAAATAGATGGGTCATTATTGAAAAAATGGTAACTCAGCATGGATACTAATGAAATATTAGACAAATCATTTTAAGTGATGTAGAAATATGGTGCATCATGTTGATTCTCATAGAGGATTATTAAGTGACTTTATGACAGAACTACAAGAAAGTGCCTATGAGTTTGCACTGAGACCCATCTCACTAAATGTAAGAAACAGATATCTTTAACATGGAGTCTCTGAACTGTGTAAAATGTTTTGGCACTCAGGTAAGAGTTAGCGGGGTGGCCATTTTTATTGTAAGCCTAGAACATGTATTTTCACATGACATGAAACCTTACAGTTGTACTCTCATCTTGGGTTATAGATAAGGGAGCTTCAGCTGAGATACCCATCTCCATTACCCCAGTTAGTAATGTGTTTCATGATTCTGAATAACATCGACACATGTTGTCATGTGTCTGAGAATATGCGTTAGTGTTTGCTCCCTTTGAATTGGCTTTGATACAATTTATATTAGTGATCACCTCCAACCCAGTTTTGTTTTAGCTGTTCAGTTTAGGCTATTACTTATGTGTGTATAGTATAGCCTAAGAATTTAAGTATGTATAGCCACACAGAATTGCTGTCATACCCCTAATGCACCAGAAAGCCAATATCTTTGTAAAAATGCCCTTTAGTTATGATTTTGATGGAGATTGGCACTTGGCAACTCGACGGGCTGGGCAGTATGTTTCCTATTAAGATGTATGTAGGCCTTGCCCAAACCATCTTAGTCACTTGCGCGAAGTGTTCTATGGAACATTGCTTTTCTGTGCAATAAAATAGTCTGGGAAGAGTAACACAGATTTTATAATAATCTTTAAAATCAAATTATGACACCATACTTTTATATTTATATTCAACAGTGCAACACAGATAATTCTTTGAACCAGTATCAATTGTGGATTTATTCCATGACACACTTGGTGCTAAAAATAGGAGTACAATAATAGCTTGTAATTTTTGGGAAGTTATTCCATCTTTAGTCCTGTTCTACTACTTTACAGAAATGATTTTATGAATTCAGTACTCCAGCTCTATGAGGCAAGCATTAATTTATTGTTTCCATTTTAAAGAAGAGGAAATGCAGAGACACCATGGTTAAATAATTTCCCCGGGTCATGCAACTGATAAATTATGAAGCCGGGATAAAAATGCTTGTGGTTTGACTCCAGAAGCCAGTCTCTCCACCTCAGGGCTGTGCTGCCTCCCACATAACTGTGAATAACAGAGCTCATGGATGGGAGTGGGGAACAAAGTGGTCTGTCCTGCTGCCCAGTGCATTTTGGGAAAGGGATGCCATGAGAATGCACAGGAGTGGCCACCTATAGGAGATGTGGGCGGGAAGGAAATGGGTTGAGGAAGCTGGGTGAGGATAGAAACCTGCTTACAGGAAATGCACAAAACAAGTGACATCTAAGCAAAAGTCTTAAAAACCTGCAAGTGTGAAATGTGGAGAATTTCGTTTGGATTGAATGTGGATGATCAGCACAGACATGTTCTAGGCTGTGTTATATTCTCACTCTGTTGTATCTAAAAGAATGCCACAGTTGTTACTGACATTTGGATGTCAAAGTTCCATTTACTGTAATGAGACTAAACTGGAAAAATAACAAAAACTAAATAAAAACCCAAGTAAGTCCTCCTAACTCCATTATCTCACCTTTTCATTTTAATGATGCAGCAATTAAATAGAGATATAGAATTATGTAACTGTTGATCACTAATTTTTAAAGTGTATGAGCATAATATAAAATTACCAGAATGTTTACTAGCTAAGGTTTAAAATATGAGAAAGCCTGAAAATATTTACTGCCAATACATTATATATCCATAAAATATTACAAGGAGAATGAATGTGCTTTAGCATTTTTTCTCAATGCTTTTAAGAGGGCTAATTTAGTTTATTAGGGTCACAATACTGACAAAAACATAGTTAAGATTAGGAATTTGTGGAGAGAAGAATAAAACCAGGGACTAAGTTTCTTTGAGATATGGGAAATGCTAATGACTTCATGTGCTAAGGGGATGCTTTAAAGTTGGGATTTGTTGAAAGCAAAAAAAGCAAGAAAAGTAGTTCTTACTATACTAATTTACAAGAGTACTTGAACATTCTGTGCTTTAATTATGGTGGGTTTAAGGACTTGCAAGACTTGGCTGATGGCTTCATTCAGTAGTTCTCAAAATCATCTGCTTCCTGCAGTCACCCTGAGAATGCTTAAAAACACTGATCCATGGACTCCCTGTACCGATGAACATTTATTTATTTGGTCTTACATGCAGACCTGGGCATGACTATGTTTTAAAGATCGCAGGTAATTCTAATGCACAGCAGTTGTCGAAAACAAATGATTGAAGGCTCTGGAGCAAATTAAAGTTGGAAAGATTACTTGTTAGGAAGAGTTAATATTAAAATAAGTGTCCCTATCTCATGTCCCTATTTCTTGCCAGTGTTTCATTGTAGTAAATACCCAGAGTGTTAAGATTTAAAAATATTGTCCCTGTTACCAAAGAACTTTTAATGAAATGAATCAATATTAAAAAGCCTAGGCTGGTGCTAGGAAGAGCAAATAAATTGTAGTTTGGGGAAGCGGTTCACTGCATGCTGTCATTTAACACCTCTGTAGCCTGTTTTTGCAGAAGGAGCTTATGATTTCAAGTGGGAGGAATAACTGTGAGTAGACTACACTTACAGATGTACTTGTCAGAGGTGATAGAGTAGTCAGCACTCAGTCAAAGTGGACAAATGACACAATATTCTTAGTGTGAGGAGAGTAATATACATATACACAAATAATGGGGCATTTCCCAGAAATCTGATAGTAGCGCATAGCAAATTAAAGTGACAGCTGGATCTTTTATGGTTATAAAGTATAACTCAAAACACACTCTTAAACATACAGATGTTTACCATTAGTGTTTTACTTTTAGATTTATGTGTATAAATTGGTAGCTATGGCTACCTAAAATCATATGTATCTATACTGTGCTCTAGTTGTGGGTCTGTTCTACGGTTACTCCTTTTGAGATTAGATGGGAATTAGCTCAGATCCATGGTAGAGGGTCTTCAAGGTCATGCGCTCCATGGTCATAAGCGACTTTCTATTGAGACACTCAGTGACATCACCCTCAACTAACTTGTTCATCATATTAAATTTCAGGCATATCTCTTTTGACTCTTACAATTGCTGTCTTTTGTCCAGAATTATTTCTATTTTTACTTTATATTTACTAATACTTTATGAGAATACAAATATCAAAAGGTGTTTTTGTTTTTAATTTTAAAACTTTTCCATACAGCTACTTTGGAAAATTATTTGACCATATCTTCTAAAGTGTTTCTTGTATCGTCCCATCATCATCCACCTTCTCTACCTTTACATGTATTGGCGACAGAAATGGGAAAGATATATTCATAGGAGCACAATTTTAACTAGCCCCAAATTGGAAACTGCATGATTGCCAATTAGTATTATAATGAAGAATGCCTTGGGTATATTCACATGAGTGATTATATGGCAATGAGAAATAAAGGTCGAAAATGATATTGGGTGGATTTTCCATATATCATGTTGAGGAAAAGGAAAGAGACAAAGTGAAAACACATGCTATATGATTATAGTACTATATAGTAAAAATACAGCCAAAAGTAACATATCATTTCAGAAGACAATATATTGGTGGTTGGAGTGTGGGGCAGGGCAGGGTAGCAGGTGTATCAGGCAGTGAATCTAGGGCACTATTTCTGTTCTTTTTCTTGACCTGTACTCTAGTTATTTTTATATGCAAAAATGTTTAGAGGGGTGACTTTACAATGTATGAATTTTTCTTTATGGCTATTATATTTTAATAAAATGTTGGGAAAAAATTCTAAGTGTTGCCAGAAACTGAGCCTGCAACTCTAAAAATACCAAACATAGGGATATTTTTGGGGAGGGGGGCATTTTCTTAATAGTAACAAAGTACACACAAAAAGATGGAATTTGTTATTACTTCAAAGAGTAAAGCATATTTCTAGATGTTTTAAAACATCAATATTTCACAGGTCAGAAAACAGTTCCTTACCTCTATATTTGTGGTTTTTTGACTAATACTGTTATTATAGTCAGTGGGGTTTCAGTCATTTCTGTGCTGGTGGGAGACCTAGGATTTATTCTAGATCTAACCTTACCCCACTTTTGCCTTCTAATCGGTTTCTTAAACTTTTGAACTTACGTGTCTTATATACGTGCTGAATGAGATTTACATTTACTTCCAGGAGGAAATATATTTAAAAAAAATTAAAAGCGAAAATTTAGGTGGTTGCTCAATGAGAAAACTTTTTGGAATGGTGGGAAATAAGTTTTCTTTGGGGAAATAGTAGTGCTTATTTTTATTTCAGTTTTATTTCAGCTTATTTTTATTATCAGTTTTCCTGCTTATTTTTATTTCAGTTTTCCCGAAATCAGTTACTTAGTAATTGATTTCGGTAGTTTTTGTATTATGCAGTCAAGAGTTTATAAAGATGGGGAATGAAAATTATTATAATTTAGTAACCATTAAGATGGGAAAATATACCTTCTTCTCTAGTGCAAGTTTATGATGTGAAAAGAATTATTGGACACAAACTTGATTTATCTGAGCAGATGCTGTATATATGTTTTCTCTTTTTCATCCCTTCATGTATATAAGATTACCTGTGTAATGGTTAGGAATAAGGCTTATAACTTAGCGTATCTTTCTAAAATAAGTTTTTTAAAATTTTTTTAATAAGGAAAGAAGTATAATTTTTCAAAAATCCCTTCCCAGAAACAAAAGTGTAGGTGAGATAACAGTTTTATTCTTAAACATACAAATTAGTTCTTTTTGAATTAAAACATTATTGAGAAAAATTCAGAAAGAGAAACAGATGTGTGTGTGTATATATATACTTACTTGCATGTATTATAATTACAAATTTGATAGCCACGTTTAGTTAAAAAGGAACACTATTTTCTTTTACCATGTAACAACATTTTTAAATTATACATACTCTAAGTAGTCATGCTGCAACACAGATCTTTATAAGTTACTCTTTTGATGAGTTTAAGTGCTAACCCATATAGTACTCATCAGACCAAAAAATGGAAATAAAAAACAATTAATTGTTACATCAATTACATGTTCTGAACATCAAACATCTATCTTCAGTAGCAAGTAGGCCGTGGGCAATACAGGGCTTTGAGAGGAGACATCATCTATCACTCTAGTTTTCCCTCTTTTTTAATGATGTCATTTCAAAGTCAAGTGTTAAATAAATTAATTTGAGCCAGATATAACTATTATGTGGCATAAACCAAGAGAATAGAAGGTCATGACACAATTGGCTCTAGTTATTAAAACTTTATCCCTTCTTTGGGATTATACCATATAAGGATGTATAATTGGTGCGTCTTGGGTATTTATTAAACCCGGCTTCCTTGGTGAATGTGCTCATTAGTGTGATAATATATTGGATTGTCATGAGACTTGAAATGTATTGGGGATATTATGCCTGCAAGGTCAGATAGGTCAGGTGTCTGAAAGCCCAGACTTCAAATTTGATACAAATATATTTCGAGACAACTTCATCATAGCTTAAAATAAACACAACTGATACAGATAATACACTCTCTATTATCAAATATTTTTGAAAATATAGAGAAGTTTTATTTACTTGACAAGTTCTATGTGCTTTATAGGGTTAAAATGAGGTGATTATAACTTTACTCACCCTGGTTACAAGTGATTTAAGTGGGCCACTCCCTTCTTTTATTTTATTGTTTAAAATTTCCACATCACATATTTAAAGTTTTACAAGCAAATTTCCCATATGGAAGTAGATGTAGAGGACTGGAAAGTGACTACTAAACTTATAATTTACAAAAGAAAAATATGAAGGAAATACTCTTCAAATGTCAGCCATTATGACTGTTAATACACAATAAATGGTGTGGGTTTTTGCAAATATTCAGTAGTGGGTAGAAAACAGAACAGAGTTTGAGGATAATTAGTCTTCATGTTCGATGATGGTATAAGGTACAATTACTACCAATTAATATTTTAAACAAATATATTTTAAAGTAAAAAGAGGTCATTTCATGTGGAGGAATTAAACATTTCTATAATTGGCTGTGGTTTTAAAACAACATATTTTATTGTGTTTCTCTTTTAAGGAAGCTCTTATTAAAATACAGCAGCATGTAATTCTGACTAGAGATGCCCCATGAACAAACAGCGAGAGTCTAGATTAAAATAAATGTTTATAAATAATTTCACAGGGGCCCTTGGATTTTTCAGTCATGAATGAGTACATTGTCATGTACTTGGTTGATGGCAAAGTAGACAAAGATGTGAATTACAGAAATGGGCAGAGCTGATTACATCATGGGGGTCCTGTGCATTCTAAGAGTCATATGAGAGGAAAGGTTCTGTCCAATGTTGAGAGGTTCTGTCCATTTAAAGAGTAACAGCACATAAAGAGCCAGATACATTCAGTGTGCCTTGAGCAGTATTTTTAAAACAAAAAGACGTCAGCCTGCAAACTACAGAACCTTTTTTGTTGAGTGCAGCTTTATGCAGGGTCCCCTGGTACACCAAGTATAAAAAGAAGAGCTGATTAAAATGGGGCAGATGTCTTGGAAATCAGCCCAGAAACTTATGGGAAACCTCCAGAGATCCCAAGCATTCAGCAAAATACATGTGCATTTTATATTATACAGTGTTAGATACAATAAAGCTGTAGCATTTAGCTAGACTCCTTTATGGTACAAAAAAAGATAGTAAAGTTCATCAGATTGGGTGGTTTGTCTTTAATTCCACAGGAAGTAGTCAGAAACTGTTTTCTGAAACTACATCAAGGATATTAAACCACTCCTTTCTGAAAGGTTTGTTCAGTAGGTTCCCATTTTAGTGGCAAATAAATTTTTAAGTGTTTTAAATATACGATAAAAAATAAGAAGAGTAGTTTTGAAGTTAATAATGACTGAAAATATAAAACTCCTTTACTTCTGTAAGATATGATTTAAAAATTGTGGAAATAGGGGAGTCGAGGATGAGTAATTGAATATTAAAGTTTCCAGAATTGACTGAAGTCCCAAGGTTGAAAAGACATCATAGACTAAAGTTCAGTAAGATTCAGATGTTCAAAACAGTTATTCTAAACCTTGTTATTTGGAATCTCCTTGAATCCTCACCCACTCAGACAGAAGGTTTTATAGTGGTATTTGATGTTATTATGGAAGGGTATTTCTGAAGTGCATTTCTGTGAATAAAACTATTGGGAATTTTACTTCTTTTACCCAAAGGCCAAGAATTGGGTTGGGATGTTCTGTGTTCTCTTATCAGCCTCTGACAGGACTGCTCAGAGGTGCCTGCTGCAGTCAGAGGAAGACGGTATCGCCTGCTGAGTACTAGCCTGTAGGGAGAAAGGTGAGCGAGCTGGCTGGGCTAGTTTTAGAACAAAGGATGTAGCTGCTAAATTGCAGTCATTCTCTATTTCTGGATTTTATCTAAGAGAAGAGTGTGTGTACGGTGACCAGGTTTGGCCCATGCAGAAGAGATGCGTTGAGGAAGAGAGGGGTTGACTGAGACTGTGTCCAACTGAACAATGAAAACTGACCAGACCGGAGATGGAGAGAGACCATTGGATCCTTCGGTGTTAAGAAGTGAGCAAGCAGCAGCTGGAAAAGTTAATGCAAGTGAGGTGAGGTGTCCAATTACTTGATAAAAACGGGCAGTGAACAAATAAATTAGCTTTGAATATCTCCCAGTTCCAGAAAACACAGGACTGTCTCCAGACATTACCAATTAAGTGAGAAGACAATTTCCCTCTCTTATCCCCCACCCTTCTCCAAGGTTTTATCCAGGGAAAAAGAGAAGGAATTTCCCCACTCAACAAATTTGGAAGGAGGCAGTGGAGAAAAATAAATTTGTCCTTAGAATTAGACCCCGAATACTGCTTCTTTAGTATTTTGATTGTTGATGTTAAGAATTTACCGCTGACACTAACAATACGAGTACATTTGGGAGCAAGGTTAAGTCTGCACTCCTAGTTAAGATGATAAAGCTTTCTAATTCTCTTCCACTGGCTGGATTAAATGTGTAAATGTGTTTATTGGGACTGTCTACTGTAGGAAGTTAAGAGAACAGACTTCAGATCGACACTGGCTAAGCTTCAAGTTCCAGCTCTACCACTAACTAATTGTGTGACTTCTGGTGACTTAACCTCTTAGTGATTTAGTTTAATTATCCTTAAAATATGTATGAGAATAGTACCTACATGATAAGGCTCTTTCAAGAAATGAATGAGCTGAGCAATTCTCAGGGCATGTAAAGTTCCATAAAATTATTTATTATTTCTAATATTGTTATAAAAGAAAGTTCTGGTAAACTGGATGTCTTGTTACTGACAATGTTAGTTGAAAGGTCTGGCATATTTACATACTTACTAGACACCATCAAACTATGCTCTAAAAAGCCACTTACAAATATGCCTTCCCTTAGATTTAAAAGAAAAAGAACACATATAAATGGAGGCCATGCAAGGGGAAACGTCAGGAGGTCCCGTTAGCAATGAGTGATAGTTTATAGAGAGTCAGCTGCTTTGAAAGTTATTTGGGAGAAATATACAGAACAGGTGGACTGTATGACCCATTTGCCCTGTGAAAATTGGTATTTGAAATGACCCAGTTCTCAACCTGAGAATTTTCAAAGTGACAAATTATGCTCATTTGGCTTGTAATGATGTTCTGATTACAGGCTGTAAGACCAATGATGGATTTCCTTGACTTCTTAATGTTCTCAAAGCCTGTTGTGACCTTTCCATACTCAAGCATGTAGCAGTGTTTTCCGAAACAAATCAAAGTTTTATAATTCTATATTTAAATATGTATTTTTTAATGTAAACTTATTTTTCATTTTATATCAGTCCTTCCATGGGTGCCTTGATCCTGATAGTATGCTTTTAATATATTTATTTAAACAAAGATGTGGTGAAAGTAGTTTGAAATATTACCTAATTTCTCTTGTCTTTGGTAGCATTGATGAAGCTCTGATTCAGAGATATTTCAGATACAAGCACATAAAACATTGGCATGTACTTATTTTCATTATTTTGAAATTGTTTTTATTAGTAGTTTTCTCAGTATTGATTCATTTTCTGCTGTGCAGTGGGCATACAGCCAGGGATTGCAGATACAATGGTAAACAAAACAGTCCAGGTCATCGTCCTCACGATGCCAGCTCACCTGGTAATGTTGAGAAAGGACTGGTTTTAAAAACTGACAAGAGAAAAGGCCAATGAGAATTAAAACGAGAAACAAGTAAGGGGGATGGAAGTCCTGAGAGCTCTCTAATCATCGTCATGGGGACCGTTTCCAAAAGGAGGTGGTGGTCAAGTCCCTCACACACTGTTGACATGTTCCATATGACATAGAAGCACAGTTATTGACAAGCTCAATGCAGCCCATTCATTGCACCAGTGAGGGCTGGAACCAAACTGCAGAGGATTCAGGAGTGAATCAGAAAAGAAAGGTGGAGACAGCACACATAAACATTCCTTTCCAAACGTTTAGCTGATCGGACGCATAGGATCAGCAGTTTGCTGGAGGGGACCCAGGCTCAAGGGAGACCTTAGAGACAGGACATATTAGTGAAGGACCCATCGAGGGCTGTCATGACGATTTAGGTAAGAGACCTCATAATGAGCATTGGGGGAAACATAATGAAATTGCAGGCTGAGATCAGCAAAGCTAAAACTTATTAGTAACAGGAAGAGACTTAAAAAGGAAAAAATCTCATGGGCTTGTACAGCAGCCACAAGTTTTTGTCTGTGTATCTTAGTGTTATGTGGCTAGTTAAATAGAGTAATAGAGGGGATACGGGTACCTAGCTATAAAAAACATAGATTACCTACTTGCAAACAACAGGCTATTTTTGTTTCTTCCTCAGAGTACTTTGTCTCTTTAAAATACTTAGCTTTGACTTAAATAGATATTGGCTTTAAACTCAAGCTCCATTTCTTGATTATGCAAGATGCAAGTTGACCTAATATTAGGTTAAATGAATGGATTTTTGGTATATGATATAAGGATAAGTGTATAAAATTAGGTATATAATTAGATTATTTCCTTCTTTACTATAATACGAGTTCTTGTGAAATCTGACCTGTTTGAGCCATGCTAAGAAGAAAATTGAAAACTTTCCTTAGCACTGGCAGAAAGGTTAAGTGAAGTACAGCCTGCTCTGGCAATAGTTGTGGCCATGACAATAAAAATAAAGATGAGAAACTTTCAAGAATAGCTGGAAATAAGTGGAGAAGATGGACATACACTTTTTTTGTTTTTTTTTTAAGGTAACATGGCAGTTACCTTCCCAGGTCTATTTAGAAAATTTTAATATGCTGAAGATTTTGAGTTATTTCAAATTTAAAGGGGAATATAATTGTTATAATTAAATATTAGCATTGCACTTAAAATATCATTATCCTAGTGATAATTACATGTTACATGTGATACATGTATCTTTTTCATATCAGAAGACCAAAATTTTATAAGAACACATTTTTAAAAGAATAGAATAAATTATGTTCATAAAACATTCACTTTTTTTCATTTGAGGTAGTTTCCCAATGACTCATTTGGGCCTTTACGAGGATAAATTCTGACATTAGTGAATAACTCTATTTTTTTTATTAGCGTGAACAACTCTATAATAATAATTATTATTACTGACATATGTTTTTTCTTTACTACATGGTTGCAACCATGATTCATTAGAAAAGTATTTGGGGCTGGAGTGACTTTGAAGTTTGGAGGGGTGGGTATGTGTGTGTGTGTGTGACATTTACATTAGTTGCTGAATTCTGATGATATTATAGGACTTTACAAGCTATTTATATCTACTAATTCATTAATTTTTTTAATGAATAGGTGTGTTTCCCATTTTAAAGATTAGAAAACTGAGACAGAAAAACAGAGAGTTGAATTGTCCAAAGCAGCTGAGACGGGTAGGGAGAACCCAGTGTCAGAACTTCTGAGTGTTGTGATACCCGTAGGTGTTTCTGTAAAGCCAGTGACAGCAGTAGATCATGTTGGTAGTTGGTGTTGAGAATTTACATAATTAAAATAAGAAATATAAGCTTATAGACAACAGATTTCAGTATTTTGGCATGCAAATGACTAACGAGCTGAACCACAATTTGAAAATTAGAAAACTGAGAGTCAAGATGCATTTGATGATAATGAAAGGGGTAAAGGTGATATTGCAAGTTTAGGATGAGGGATCATGCTTCACAGCAACCCCTGAGGCCATTAAGTAAGTAAGTAACAAGAAGTAAGTTCTTTTTAGTGTCATATTTCCTCAGGAAAACAAATATAAAAAGAAAGAAAGAAATATGAATGAATGTATAAAATTAAGATATAGGAACAGTAATGCTTAACTTAGTGTCTTTCCTAAAGTATAGAATAAAAAATACTAAATCTGAATTCATAAGTACCCCATGATTAGTTCTTTAAGTAAAATTTATCTTCAGAAAAAGCTTCAGGCAGTTATCTTGTTCTTATAGATCTATACATAGGTACATATAGGGGCTTATGTACAGAAGGCTACATATGTAAGAACATAATATATTTAGTTTGAAGATTAAAAAATAACAGATTAAAAAAGAAAAGCAGAATACTTAAATCACTAGTATTTTACTTCATTTCAGAATTACTTCATTTTAGTTTCTCTATGACATGGGATTCAGTCTGTAGTAAATGATCCCAAAGGTATGAAACTCTAAAAATTAACTTTACTATAACATCATTAGCGAGAACTTGGTTTTTATGAAAGTAAAAACAAGATCTAGAATATATGAGAAACTTTCTGTTTCACATAAAACAGTTAAAAGAAAGATGTTGAATATCACCTTTATGAAGATTGTGAGAATTAATGAATATGAAAACATGTATATATATGAAAATTTATAATATTCAAAATTTTTCAGTTGCTTCCCATCTACTCAAAATAAATATACATACTTTTTAAATATAGGTTTTCCTTTGGAGCTCTTACTTTACTTAGTTTTTAATATATTAACTGTATTTTCTGCATTTGCCTTTTAATGCAATTATAGTTTTTATAAGTTTCTCTTTTCCATTTACTTTGATG